>NC_064306.1:15538915-15618777 GCF_023373825.1 Bactrocera dorsalis | reverse complement strand
CCATAGCGTGGTATGCTAATTTTAGACAACGCCACACGAGTAAACAACTTCGGACCGCATCCTTCAACCGCTTTTTAAAGCTCTCACATATGCACATAAGTATGTATGTATATGATCTGCTTTGCAAACGCAGTAGAATGCAATAATCTCTACAAACGCTGAAGCTATCAGCTAGATATTTACTTACATATATACATATTTTGAAAGCATACCATATTTATACATAAACAACAACAAATGCGTCCTATTGAATTTCGTGGACTTTGATCGGAGCAGCCTTCATTCACTCGGGCGCATACGTAACCCAAGGCGCCACCAGCATAGACTCGCGCAGACGCTTATAATATTGACAGCTCGGTGTCAATACATGCATATACACTTATGTTTGTTGTATGCTGATACATTACATATGCGGCGCGTGCCAGCATGGTGAATTCACATCCGCCGGGCACTTCCGCACCTTCGGTGCTTCATAGAATGGCGCCAATGATCAATGATACCTAAAGCTTGTGATTGTGTGTCATAAAACCACAGAAAACATATTGCATTACTTCATTTGAATGAAATGCCGTGCCGATCGTATCAACATTGATGAAACGGAAGCGTGCACAGATCATTCTTTATAATATTATTAATAAACGCGACGCTTACCGAGTTCATCGCACCGCTACCGTGAGCTTTACGAGATTGCCTATATTTGTTGGCGTTTGTACATGAAGTACATCGCACACTCAAATTAAATTTTTTGTAGTATTTCCAACTGATTGTTCCTGTCTTTTTGCTTTTGCTTTTGCTAAACTTCAATCCTACTCTCAACTATCAAAGTGGGCTCTCAAATGTTGTTTTTTCTCTGGTCAAGGCTGTGACATTTTACGAACATGAGAACTCTGTTATCAAAATACGCCAGCTACAAATAAAATCGTTAAAAGTGAAATAAACGAAATTCCCATAAAACTTTCGCGCTTTGCGTTACAATTCATACTGAAACAACGAAGCGCCGAAAACAAAGGGTATGCCACAATAAACCCTTTACTTTCAGTGTATTTGTCTAATAAAATTGATTACTGTTGGTTGGCAAAGCATAAAAATATGAGAGTTGCCCAACATTTTCTTGACTTCGCGTCAAAAAATTTTTGTGTGAGCGTACTCATACAAAAGTGTACATCGAATTTTTCTGTGAAAACAAATGACTGACGTACATAAAAGCAAAGCAAAATTTCTATGTGAATTGGCCATAAAAGTTTGGTTCAGATTGAACAACGGAAAAAACTAATTAACCGACGTCAAACGGCCTATGACTTGGTATACATCTACCGACGGCTTTTTGAAAATATCAAATACAACTGTTTTTTTTTTTTAACTAATACTTCTCGAGATATTCACTTTTGTACAGTGAACAATTTTGAGAAATATACGTATAAAGACAAAGCGATGCCATAAAATACCTCTAAGCTGTAGGAATTTAAAGATAAAAAATGTAGTGTATTTTCAATGGAAAATTTTTACATGCCCTGGTCCAGTTCTTAATGTTCAAATTAAGGGCTAAAATTTTCAGGGAATTTTTTTAGGGTATTTCCAAGCAATTACTAGTGTTTGGAATCGAATCTCAATACTCGGTATCCAGCCGACTCCCGCAACCAAATTTTACGGACTGACGAAGAATTAACAGTTATGGGGAATATAATTTTAGAATAAGACTTAAGAAGACTTGATGAAAGACTGCATCAATAACAGATTACTGACCAACATGAATAACGAATGTGGAAAGAAACAATGTCAAAACGAAATGTGCAATTAACTTTCATAAAAACTGTTTTCTAATTGAATGTGAAAGAAGTCTTATAAATAATCAGAAAGCCATCTTTAATAGTGCCTTATTTTCGCACAAAACTGTTGCATTTATGCTGCTCTATGCTCGGGCCGTCAAAATTGCGTGTTCTTTCCTCAACATGTTTTCAGGTTCGATTGTTCTTTTCTCAAAGTGTTACCTTCTAAAAGTGGCCATACACGATAGATAGATAGATAGATAATTTAATGAGGTAATGCACCGCGACCTAGGGTCTATTGTGCTCTCTTCTATATCACATGTCTTCCCAGAGTTCCAGCAGCCTGAATAGTTCCAGGAGTTTGCCGGGCGCTACTGAGGTGATGTGATCCCTGCTGATGTAAATGGAATCCAGGGCCTTAAGCCTTTTTCCACAGATTGCTGTACAATCCAGGATTAGGTGCGCTGGTGTTTCCTGTTCCAGGTCGCAGAACCGACAGTTAGCACAGGACAGGACAGCACAGGCTGCCTGCTGCCAATGCCGTTCTCTCTCTACTCTCTCCTCCGTGCGTATGTTTCTGGTCCCATCATCTGGCACCCAAATTAGGTGCACCCGGTTACACAAGGACAGGCGGTTTAGCCTATCTATGCATTCCTCGACTAAAAGCGACTTGGTCTCATATGATGAGATCGCTGAGAACAGCTATGCGCTGGTTGCGATAGTTGCGGCGGAGGTTGACTTCAGCGCACTGACATATGGCAAAAACTTCAGCCCGGAAGATACTTGGGGAGAATCCCATTGGTATGAACACGCGGTCCCGCAATACCTGCCCCAATACCTTCCGGTGTTTTTGAGTCATCAGTGTACCACTGAATGGTACTGTCTTCCAGCAGCCTTTCCAGCGTGGAATCGCTCCACTCCGTCTTGCTGCCCACAGTAACCCACAGTAACTTTGAAATTCTTTTTGAGGTTTATTTTCTTCGTGGTGCCTTTGGGAGGAGGGCTAGCGGTGTGCTTTCCGCTATTGCATCCATCTGTCTAGAGGACATTATCTTTCCTCTTCCTCAGCCTTCTGCTGGCATGGTGTGTTTTGCTGCTTGCTTTATCACCTGATGCAGCGGTGTGAGCTCCAGTCTGACTTCCAGTGCCACCGTGGGGCATGTGCGCATTGCCCCCGAAGCACAGACACAGGCAAGCCTTTGCAACTTTGACAGTCTCCGGATCACCGAAGACCGCGATGCTTTGGCGGCCCAAGCAACTGCTCTATAGGTGACAATAGGCCTTACTATCATGGTACACAGCCATCTAATGATACTTGGCTTGCATTCCCATGATCTGCCGGCCAGGCGTCTGCATATCATAAGTGCTCTAGTTGCTTTGGCCTACTCCACCATAATGATGAGTCTAAAGTGAGGCCGAGGAATTTGACCTCATTCGACATTTCCACCTCTGTGCCTCCGATTGTTAGGGACCTGAGACCCGGAAGAGATCTCCGCTTAGTGAAAGGGATCACGGTAGTTTTTGCTGGGTTGATATTTAGCCCTACCGTGTTGCACCATCCTTTCGCCAGGTTTAAGCCCCTTTGAACAATGTCGCAGAGAGTGTTCTCAAATTTACCTCTCGTCATTATGACAATGTCGTCCGCGTACCCTTGACAGCGGATTCCATTGCTGGTGAGCAACTCAAGGAGTTCATCTACTACCAAGCTCCATAGCAGAGGGGATAGTACTCCACCCTGTGGGCAGCCCCTTGTGGTGCCAAGAATCTTGCTTTCTCCCACCGTTGTTTCCGCTACCCAAGTACGCAGAAGGGCTTGGCCATACACGATACACATGTGCGTTCGATCGGTATGTGTGCGATTGCGGTTAACTCGTGTATGGACTTGTGCGCATACCGATCCATGTTCGCGAAAATGTTTGATTTTTTTTTGTTTTTCGGTGTGCACACTTGTATGTCGTGTATGGCGCTGTGTGCAAACAAATCTCATTTCTCTCGTGTGGTAGAACAGAAAAGATCGCGGACAAACAATTTCCGCTTGCTTGTCGCACATATTCACTGTTTGAAGAACGAACGCAAAATGGATTTGTATGTCGTGCATGGCGAAACGATTTTATACTGATCGAACGCACATGTGTGTCGTGCATGACCCTTTTAACCAGGCAATAGTGGAACATTTTCTACCCTCTCTCTTAGTACATAAAAAATTCGAGTTCGTAGATGGGCGTAATCGGACCACTGCCACGCCCAAAAATCGTCATTAACCGAAAACCTATAAAGTGCCATAACTAAGCACTTAATTAAGATATAATATTGTAATTTGGCACAGGATATCGCATTAGCAAGGGGCACCTGTGGGTAAAACATTTTGGAAAAGTGGGCGTGACCCCGCCTCCTAATATATTTAACGTGCATATCTCCTAAGCCACTTAACCATATATAACCATGTATATTATATATTCTACCGATAGTGTGAAAATGGATGAAATCGGAGTATAACCCCCCGGAGTATAACTCCCCATTCAACGGTACTGTTAAAACTACTAAAAGCTCGATAAATCAATAATTAAATACGCCAGAGACATTAAATGAGAAGCCTTTATGAGAGCCGGTGTGGGCTGGACAATGTGCGTGGCACCGCCCACTTTTTTGTGAAATGCTATATCTCGGGACCCGACCGACCGATTTAGACAAAATTTAGTATGTATCATTTTTCTAACATTTCTATGTTACAGAGAGAAAATAGGCAAAAAGGGCAACAACCACGCTTACTTCTCTTATAAAACAATTTGAAATTCCATTTGATTCGTTCACTTTCCAGTACACAAATCACGAAGTAATTAATATAAGGGAATACAATTTTGGTGTAATAATTCCCTTAAAGTGTGGCATCTCCAAGACCTTAGGTACCGAATATGTGGGCCCCGGTATCTATAGTTGACTTTTGACCGAAAATATCGGTCAATGTGTGAGATATATAATTGAAATTCAGGGATAATCCTCCTCTGACAATGATATGTCCGCATATCAAAAAATTGTCGAATTAGGCTAATACTTCCCTGAGCTCCCATATACCTAATATAAATATTTTCGAACTTCCAAGTGATTATGCTGGATATATCAGCCAATATTCCTGGCTTTAATTGTAGCAAGTTGCAAGAGTACAAAATGTTTGGTTGCATCTGAACTTAGCCCTTCCTTACTTGTTATATATAGATTCTTAATGTTGCCAAGTATTTTAATCAAATCTAGTGACATGATTCAGTGATTCAGTCAGTTTTATTAAAATCATTATTGGGAATTGCAAATGAGTTAGTCGATTCATCATCTTCAGAAAAGGAAAGAAAGAAAATCCCTACTCAGGCTGAAAGGATTCGTAGAAGACGTTATGAATGCTTACTCAGTCTCAGAGGCAAAAATTAGTATTAAATGACAAACTTATTTTCATTATTTTCGTTAATTACAGTTTAAAATTTTCATCGACAACGCTTTAAGTAATGAAGTCCCTGAGAAGTAAGGAATGTCAGCTTCAAGCAGTGCGAAAGTATTTCCGGATTTAATGCAAGTTTCAATTCGAAGAAAATACTTAAAATAAATATATACGATTTGTTTGAAATATACCCATGATTGTCGTCCAAACATTTCATAAAATGTTATGAAATGTAGTTACGAGTTTTCGAGAGTTGGAACGTTGAGCTGTATGAGTTATGTGGCGACATTGACATAGTTCAGCGAATTAAAAGACAGCGGCTACACTGACTAGGTTATGTCCTCCGAATGGACGAAAATACTACTTTGAAGTATTCGCCGGGGGAAGCAGAGGAAGAAGAAGACCTCCACTTCGTTGGAGAGATAAGGTGAAGAAGGACCTGGCTGCACTTGGTATCTCGAAAATACAAATACAATTATTTCGACTTTACTGGTGGATGGCTTAACATACAAGTATTGTATGTAGGCATAGTAAAATGGGACATAAAAATCTTTGGCGTACGTCATAGATTGTCATGCTTCATGCATAACATTTTATGAAATGTAAGATAAGGGTATGAAATCTCAGAGTTAAATAAATTGAATGGCTCTTAAAGAGTTTAATATGTTAGTTAATCAACAATTGTTACTTCTCGACAGAAAATGTCGAACCTCGAAAAATATATCTGGCAACAGGAAAAGTAAATTAAGTTTAGACGATATTTAGACAAAAGGTCACAGTCTTCACAATGGAGTTTTTTTTTTCAAAAAATTGTTTTTTTTTGCTATGAAGAACAATTAATAATTTCCGTGATGCTAATCAAGATGAACTGTCTGAAATAAATAGTTTAAATCTTTATTACATTCGTTATTTATTTGATTTTTTTGTCATTCTTACACATTTTTTCGCGCTTACGTATGTACTCATATACATACATATGCGTACGTATTTTGTTGGCGGATGAAAAAATGCTGATACATATGTATGTATTTGAGTACATGCGAACAGCATGTGCTACTTGAGCAGATAAAAACTTGGACGAATTTTGACGCGCAAATATTAGAAGTAAGAAAGAGCAAAGTTCGAGTGGAACCAAATGCTATGAACCACTATCATTTTAGATAAATAATTTTTCTCTAAATATTATGATTCCTTTCTGTCGTGGCATCTTCAAAACATTCCTCTTCAATATACTTCAAATGATGAAGTAGATAGATTGTCACCTAATTTTTATCCCTTCCGCTTATGCGCGCAGTCTAAGTGGACCCTTATTATATAAATAGGTATTTTTACTATTAAAGCTCGAAAATTCTACGAAATAATGCGGCGACTAACAGAAGGTTCAAGACCGGAGCACACTCTTGTAGAAACAACAGAGGTGATCTACTACTTCCCAGAGCATACTAAAATTATGGAGGGAACACTTTTCCAGCCTGCTGAATGGCAATGAATGCATAACACCAGGAGATGGCGAATCCGATTCCCCAATCGATGACGATGGAGCAGAGTGTACAGCTGCCGGCGGATGCCGATGATATTGATATCATTGGTCGCAACAACCGCGCCGTTAGTTCTGCTTTCTCCAGACTGGATAAGGAAGCAAAACAAATGGGTCTGGTAGTGAACGAGGGCAAGACGAAATATCTCCTGTCATCAAACAAACATCATCGCACATCATTTCGTCTATCTTGGAACCAGTATCAACACCAACAATAATGTCTGCCTCGAAATCCAACGCAGAATAACTCTTGCTAACGACTGCTACTTCGGACAGAGTTGGCAATTGAGAAGTAAAGTTCTCTCTTGACGGACAAAGACTACAGTTTACAAGATACTCCTCGTCCCCGTTCTGCTAAATGGTGCACAGGCATGGACGATAACATCGGATGAGTCGATGTTACGAGTTTTCGAGAGTTGGAACGTTAAGCTGTATGAGTTATGCGGCGACATTGACATAATTCAGCGAATTAAAGCGGCTACACTGACTAGGTTATGTCGTCCGAATGGACGAAAATACTACTTTGAAGTATTCGCCGGGGGAAGCAGAGAAAGAGGAAGACCTCCACTCCGTTGGAGAGATAAGGTGAAGAAGGACCTGGCTGCACTTGGTATCTCGAAAATACAAATACAATTATTTCAACTTCACTGGTGGATGGCTTAACATACAAGTATTGTATGTAGGCATAGTAAAATGGGACATAAAAATCTTTGGCGTACGTCATAGATTGTCATGCTTCAGAGATAAGCTTGACCTATAGTATAACTACAAAAATGGCACATTCCGCGCTACACCTCTTTGGTATGTACATTTGTATACAAATATATAAATAAATCGGAATGCATATTATGATAAGAATATTGCTGATTACGTAATATAATCATAGAAGAAGGTTGAAGGTTGCTTATATCAAACAACATGGCTAGAGTAATACATACAAAGACATGATCTCAAGGGCTGTCAACTGGCCCAAAATACATAACAACTTTATCTGCTAATAACGGGTGTTTTTCTTAGACCTGTGGTATTCAATGTGGCAATACTAGTCTTAGGAGTTAGTTTCTTTGGCAGCTAGTTTGTCATAATGAGCAGTTTTACTCCGGAACCACTTTTGTAAATCCTTATTGGTGACTTGGATGAATCAGTAAATAGAGTCGATAATCTGAGCTACGAAGGGTCGTTCACTCACGTACGCCGTACAGTGCACATTTTTTTATTTTCTTTATTTTTTTTTTTTATTTTGTTTATAAATTGCAACTAGTTCAAATAAAAGAAAGAATGGATGGATATAGGGAGAATATTTTGGCTAAATAATCCGAAAATACTTCTGTTTTTTTTTAGTGCGCACTGAAGACGCTATTTCCGCTATGGTAATTATTTTGATAAGTCCGACAATTGATAATTTGAAAGAGAATATTCGACGCGTTTTGCTGAAAAACGCAGTAACCCTCTCATTCAACTCAAATTTAAGTCAGTGAATAACTTTTTGAGGTATAGAAACCATGGAGGATTTCGTGGTTCGTAGTCTAATTCGACTAATTTTGACCATGTATACGGTGATGTTGTGGCCAGTGCGATTTTATTTCTTCACTAAATGGTACTGTTTTTCTCTAATTTCACGTCTATTCAACCCAATAGTTCGACATAGTAGATCCGTGTTATCTTCCAGCCTGGATAATCAAGAAGCTAAGCGTCCAATTAAGAATGATTGCAATCTGTAACCTCTCGGAAAGCTAATAATATAACATTCAATAGGGTTTGATGGTCAAGTACATTATAAGAACCGATTAAACTTGTCAATAATTTATGATTTTCATAGACTCCGCTGACACGTGGTGTGTTTTTATATTCAAAATTTCTTCAGAGTGTTTGTTTCTTTACGGTGATAGGTTAATGATTAAGCTTATACGTATGTCTGTCTTGCAGATAGAAATTTTATATTTCATACTTTGGTATTTAAAATATCACGCTTCCGTTTACAGGCAAATCGTGTCCGTTATCAATCCAAATTAGTTACAAATTTTATAGCTTTCTTTGCTATTCTAATGTATGCTTATTACGCATAATTCTACAAAAAGCTTAAATTCGTGAACCAGTCGTACTTAAGTTTAACAGGCTCGTGACTTTTATACGTACGTTGCTAAGGCACATCCCTATTAAATAATTCTGCTTTATCATATTTAAACATTTAAGTTACATAAATTTACAATAAGGTATGCATGATACAAAATCACATAGTAAAACACCGCATCACTCCGATATACTCGTAGGTGACAAGAGACAACTCAACTGAAATGTATATTAAGAATCGAATATTTGATGAGGGCCAGGTGGAGCTATCGCCTCTTTAAATAAATGTTTTTAGAGTTAAAGGGCAACTCACATAAACCTCCGGTAAGATACCCAAATGAAGACAAAGTTTGAATGGCTATGATATGAGAATTATACATACTATATATTCTCTCATAATGAGACACGTAAATTTGATAGGCCAAACATCTTACAGATGCTTTTGCAAAAAGATAAATGATTCTTACTGCTACTAGCGTTATATAAAGAAAAAAAAACACCACCGTTTAGAAATTCTTTTGATAATAGTGGCAATAGTGGCAGGAATTAGACCCTCCTATTAATATATTTACATTTAAAGCACACGCAACGCCAAAACTCCTCGCAGATCAAAGGTATTTGAATGCTTTATAAGCTCTTTTTGATAGTGGGCAAGAAATACTGAAAAAACTAACAACGGCGTGTTGTATTAGCCGTTTCATCTATATATAGGTACATACATATGTACATATGTGATTCTTATCGTGTTTGTGGTTTGCTGTTTATTGTATTAAGTATCAAAATGATAATTAGTAAACAGCAGCGAATCGACAGCACCGACGAAGCTGTGGCCGAAGACACAGTTTTTAGGAGGCTCTTTTGCAAATTGGCTGTGAAACGGCGAACAACACGTGCTGTGCTACATATAACGTACTAAGCAATTAGGAAATTCAGAAAAAAGTTTAACAGAATTAGTAAAATCATTAAAAAAACAAATTCTGTTTCTTAAAAAGTATAAAAATCCAACATTTATTCGGTTGAAAGCTGGTGAAAATCTTGAGAGACTTTAGAAAAGTTCATGTCATTGCCAGCACAACGAGTTATTTGTGTGAGAATAAATTGAAAATAAACTATAATTCAGTTAACTACATTGATTACCTAATAAATAAAAAAAAATGTAACTATCAAACAAATCACAATCGCAGTTAAGTTGTTAACTCTCGTCAAACATCTTTATTAGTATATAAAAATATAAACAAGTGTTTAGCCTTCGCACACAAAGTTAGTAATATGTCAGATGTGAAAACCCACATAACATAGGAAACCACTGTAATAACACAACAACAATATATGATAAAAACAGCAATAGACAAGAAGTAATAAACTCTAACAGCAGCCGCGCTGCAAACGCTCTGACGCGCCGCAGTGTTTGTTATCCAGTTGTCAAACCCACCTGCGGTGTGAGTGAATGCTCAAACATCGCGTCTAACTATAGCACAGATCACGCTAAAAATAGCACAAACATTGACAGCCGCGCTAAGATACGCCAAGGAATCCACTGTCTTACACTTACACCTATCAATACGTACATAGAAGGTATTTAAACATAAATTTGTTCGCTGTTAGGCGGCAAGCAGCATACTCGTAGGCAGGCATTGGGGCTCCATGCTATAAGCGCTTATTCGCGCTCTGTGGCTAGCTGCTGCTGGACGCTTGCTGAGGATAGGTGCCACGGCTATTATTGTATACTGTGTCGTAGGCAAAAACAGGTCCAAAAATAGTCACTGGCGTGTTAAACATTAATGCCGAGCAGCAACACCGATACACAACAAACGAAAAAGTGGAAAAAATACTGAACAATCAGCAGCAAACAGCTTTATTCCCTGCAATTGAACATAGATTCATTTGTAACGTGGAAACAACTTCAAGAAAACAAACACAGTAATTTTAATAACAAGCAGCGGTAGTAGTGCATTGAAAAAGTAGTCAACATTGTAGCCGACTAGAAGACTCCAAAGCACCTCGCATACGAGCGCTTGGACCAGAGCGATGTTGAGCTCACACCGAAACAGTGCGAACCGCGCACCATAACACAGCAAACGTCAATAAACATACATGAAGAATTGCATTATTCGGTGGCGTTACCGTTAGTCACATAAGTAAAAATTATAAAAATAAATTTAAAAAATAAATTGCAATTTTGTTTAAAAAGAAATTAGCAAAAAGAAAAAAATATAATTATATGTTTTAAATTGCTAGTGATGTGCAACTTGTGATCTTCAATTACGCGTTTACGTAAAATATAAATTCGATTAATATAGTAACTCAGTTATCTCAAAATAAAAAAAGTTCCTGAAAAGGTGGTTTTGGTGAAAAGAAGCGAATCATAAGGTTTAAGCTTTGAAGTGGAACTACAAAGTACGAGTATAATAGCCAATAAATATAACAAAGTTTCAGAAAATTTCGGCAAAATCTGTTGCTGTCAGCGCGGGAGACGTCAGTTTGTTTATTTGTGTCCACAGGCATATAATGTTTAGATATCGCTTAAGTACTCATATACGTAGCGGTCAGACAACAACAATCACACAAAGTAAGTAAACATTTCAATATGGTATTAGCTATTTATACAAACATTGACGGCAGGCATTTTTTTCTTTCGGTATCAGGTGCTTTATTTGGATATTCTTAAAATCGCATTGACATTTTAGTGCACGTAATCATATGCGCACAAGTAAAAAAATCGGGCAAATTTATTTTTTTTTTTTTTTTGGTATATAATCGACCTCGTTTAAATTGATGTCAATGTCTTTTTGTGCATTCATTTTACGGTCAATGCCAACAGTTGAAAGAACTAGATAATTGTTTATTAAGCTGGGATTAAGAAATCTAATATATGTACATCAAATACATTAAAGTTCATTAATGCTGCTAAAAGTAAAAAAAAATATTCTAAATTATTTTAAATTCAAAAATATGTCACTGAAAAGTCGGTCATTATTGTTGTTTCTATAAAATTGTCTCGGTATTATGCAAAATAAGGAACAGGAAATTTTTTTCAAAAAAGGAATTAACACTCAGTCCACACATACACCAATATACTTATGAAAATAAAAACCGTAAATGGTTTAGACTCAGCTATTCGACGCTGTCCATCAGCTGAATACTTGTCTGATTATCAGTTCTGACGGGGTAACACTTATTGCTGAAGCTTAAGTAAACAATAAAAGTAATAAAATCGTACTTGAAATCTGCATTTGGAAGCCTTCTAAATTAGCTTTACTAAAACTGCACTAAAGCTAATTATAGTTTTTTTGAAATATATATATATATATATACATATATATATATATATATATATATAAAACAAGTAAGGAAGCGCTAAGGTTGGGTGCAACTGAACATTTTGTACTCTTGCAACTTGCAAGAATCAAAGGCAGGGAAATCATGAGTAAAGTAAGCCGGATTTTCGAAAATACTGATATTAGTTACATACATATATAGGGGATAGGCCAAGGTTTCGCTCAAATTTATCTATTTTAGGCACAAAGATACACTGTTATGAGTAAACACGCTCTCTTATTTTTATTGGGATAACTCACATATTGGCCGATATATGCGGTACAAAGTCACCCGGAAGTTCGAAAATCTTTATATTAGGTATATGGGGGTTAAGGGAAGTATTGGTCCGATTCAACCCATTTTTGACAACAGACACACTATTATAGGGGAAGGACTGAAAACTGAACGAATCAAGTGGAATTTAAAATTGTGCTATATGGAAAGGAGACGTGATTTCGTCCATATTCACAATGTGACATAATAATGTAGGAGGAACGTACTACATTTTCACCAAAAAGTGGCTCCTCTAAAGCTCTCTCATCCCATCCCGATGGTAAAATTAAACGTCTCTGTTTTTACACTGTCAGTGGAAGTTCTTAAAAGATTTGTTCTAAGCAAATTTGGTTGTTGTAGCTAAAGTAGTTCAGGATATATATATTGTATATTAGGGTGATTCAAAAAAAAAGTATTTTTTTTTCGTTTGGTACTCGGAAAAATAGGTTCCTAGACACCTCTAAGAAAGCCTCTCCAAAAACCTATTTACGAAGTGCAACGCAAGTGAGGATGATCGCCATTCACTTAGGAGTGGACAGAAACGATCCCTTTACATATGGCTCAAGCAGCTCACGATTTCTGGTCTTTGACCAAGTATCCTCTGGGTAGCCTAAGAACATCCGTTTGAAGGCGAGCTAAAGTGAGAAAGCAAAACATTCCCCACATAGGGTTGTGAACAGTGTTTGGGACCCGACACGAAAAAAAACACCCTCAATGAAAAATAACAACCAAACAGTCGTCGCACTCGCGACTTGGCACCCACGTCACTGTTGACAGTCATAACTTCGAAGATAATTTCGTCTATTTAGGAACCAGCATCAAAACCAACAACAACGTCAGACTAGAAACCCAAAGCAGGATATCTCTTGCCAACAGGTGCTACTTTGGACTGAGTCGGCAATTAAGAAGTAAAGTCCTCTCTCGACGAACAAAAACAAAACTCTATAAGTCACTCATTATTTCCGTCCTGCTTTATGGTGCAGAGGCTTGGACGATGACAACAACTGATGAGTCGACGTTGCGAGTTTTCGAGAGAAAAGTTCTGCGAAAGATTTATGGCCCTTTGCGTGTTGGTCACTGCGAATATCGCATTCGATGGAACAATGAGCTGTATGAGATATACGACGAAATTGACATAGTTCAGCGAATTAAAAGACAGCGGCTACGCTGGCTAGGTCATGTCGCCCGAATGGACGAAAACACTTCAGCTCTGAAAGTATTCGACGCAGTACCCGCCGGGGGAAGCAGTGGAAGAGGAAGACATCCACTCCGTTGGAAGGATCAGATAGAGAAGGACCTGGCTTCGCTTGAAATCTCCAATTAGCGCCACCTTGCGAAAAGAAGAAACGACTGGCGCGCTGTTGTTAACTCGGCTATAACCGCGTAAGCGGTTTCAACGCCAGTAAAGAAGAAAGATAAAACCCTATATCAATCTCGCTAGTTTTAGGTAATACGTACAACCGTTTGGTGAACAAAACTATAATATTCTGTACCAACTGGTTGCAAGACTATAACTAGTAGATCCGACGCACATAAGAGCATTTACCCTCAAAAACCGGACAAAATTATTTTAAGTGATTTTATGAATGAAAATGCATGTTTGAATATAATAATGCAATTTATTAAAATAAAACAAATAAGGAAGGGCTAATTTCGTGTGCAACCGAACATTTTATATTGAATATATGTATATTAAAATAAAATGATAAAGTAAAATTATAATAAAAAAATGAGAATTCCCCCGTGTGTTGTTACAAAGCCTCTTCTGATTCATCAGAATGTTCAGGCAATCCTGCTTCAGTGTCGACGTGGACCTATAGTTCCTGTGACTCGAAGAGCTTTATAGTTTCACTCAAGAAGGATGGCTTTTGCTTCGTTGACGGTTTCGCTGGCAACTTAAAAATGGATCAGATGTGTGAAGAAGCCAGCATCTTGGTTGCACTGAACCCATGAAAATTTTCTTGCAAAGTCTTGTCGATATAGACGATAATGCTTGTTTTCAGCCTCCGCTGCCTCTTCTCATAGCTGACCGATAGGTAAGATAGCGTATTTTATGATTGTTGGGCCATGTGCAAGCATTTTATGAAGAGTGAGCGTCATTGGATGCCAGGATGCTCCACGTACATTTTTGCTGTATCTTTGCAAAATATTTGAAATTTCATTACATCAATTTTATGGCCAGATGATATTGCTTCTAGAATGACCTTAAGTTTGATTATGAAATTTTTTTATTCCTGTAATTTCAGCAGCTAAATCTGGATCGATGAAGAATCTTCGAGATGTGTTACCCGAATTAGGATTTCCGAAACCAGCCCTATTAATAGTCCAGCCCTTTCCCTGTATGTTTTTTGGATTCTCTCCTTATTTTCTTTCACAAGTTTTTTCTCTTCTGTGGTTCGGACTTGCCATTTCTTCAAAGGAAGTTTATAAGCAAGGTGTAATATTGTTTCAAATAAACGGATCCTAGCGTGGAGAATTGACAAATCAAATTTTAATGACTGGGATTTTCCTCATTAGTACTTTCAAAGTTATTGAAACTTTTTGACGTTTTTCAACATATGTAACATCTCATGGTAGAAGTGGAAGCAATGTATGTCGCACGAAAATATCTCGTATTGGATTGGGTATTTTGGTCACCAGCAATCGTTTTGCCTGATTCTCTACTTTAATATAAAAACGAAATAATAGAAAAAATTCCTAACGTAGATCTTGCACATTTTCAATTCCAGTAATTTTGGGTACCACTCGAAAAATGTATACCCTCTTCCCACCCGTCTAGATTAATTTAGCAGGACTTCAGTTTTCAACCAAAAAAAAATTAATAAACCAGTACTCATTTTTTTACAACTGATCTACTTTTTTCAACGCGTTTTTTTTACAGGGGGGGAAAGAGGGGGCAAATGTTTAAGTTGCTATGTTAAGTAGAAACCCTGTAGTTTACTAAGAAAAAAATCATAGCTCGACCTCGCCCAAAACTATAAAAAAAACACTAATTTCTAAAAAATAAAAAAAAAAATTTAGTTTTTTTAATGATTCCTTGTTTTCTCGAAAAAAAAACACAATAATTCATTAACTAAATTAATTTTTATACTATTAATATTAAATACATACCATGTTGTCCTGAATTTATAAAAAGTATTTCCATGAATTCCGTTCACGCATTAAAAAAAAACCCTTGAAATCTCGAGAACAATGGAGGGTTTCGCGAATAAGCATGTGCGTTCTGAACGAAGTCTAGGTTTCGACTACTTGTGTGGCCATAAATCGGCCTGAAGGTCATTCATTTAATCGGTTCATTGTAGACCGGTTATTTAGGTACCAACAAAAAACAATTTTGAGTACCATCGCTGAAGTTTGTAATTTTAAATTTTGTCCGGTTTTTGAGGGTAAATGCTCCTATGTGCGACGATGCGTTGTTCTCTGCTATTCAATACAGTGAAAATATTAGGTACAAATAAAGACGAAGATTGATATCCATATGTGCATATATTTGCCAATGGAAGAAATAATGCATTTCCCATTTGCGTTTTATATTATATTAATAGTAATAATTATACTTTTTTGGAAATTTTGATCACATGCTTATGTTTAAAAATATGAATGTATACAGTGAAATTCTGCATTACGGACAGTCCTTATAAGCGGAAAGACGTGAAAATTTGCACGGGTGTTCCCTTAGTCCTGGAGTAGGTTCTAATAGCCCTCGATTTTGCAATTTATGTAGATATTTATAACTCAAGAATGGCTGAAAATTGGTGATGAGGTAGCTATAAATAAAAAAATATATTTTAGAACAGAGGTATGTGTTTAATATTCATGTAAGAATCATTTAAATATTTTTTTACTTCGAAAACAAAAATTTACATCATACAGCTACTGACAGGGAACAGTAGTTTATTACATACACATATATGATTATATGTATGAATTATACTGATAGTTACTTAACTAGAAAAGGTTTAATCATAATTTAGATGAGTTCATAAAAGCTCACAAATATTCTTGAAGCCGATTTTGCAATTGCATTCGATGAATAATACATATTGAACAAAACATTACCATATGATTAGATACAGGGTGTGAGACGCGCCATCTTCTGCTCGACTCCTGCACTGTTATACGCTATAAGAGGAAGCAAATGTACATATGTATATGTAACGATATACGATGCAGATGCAGATGCAGAGAGTGTAAAGACATTTGTTAATATGTTGTTACATCTTACGTATTTAAGTATGTACTATTCCTTAAGTGATTTACGAAGTCAACAAAAAATATAGATTGCTAATTTAACTATTCCTGTATATTGTTATCAATTAATTTTTACGGAACTGATAATTGTCCTACCTGATATTAGCATGCATTTATTAATTCAGTAGAAATATAGTTTCGAGTTGCAGCTTCTGACCCTAACAATACATTTTAAATACACGGTTTTGCCACGCTCCATATATGGACAGCTCCCATAGCCGGACAAAAACACAGCGACGGTGCATGTCTGGTTATGAGCAATTTCACAATAAAATATTTTTTTTTAATTGTTTTACTTTTAATATAATTGAGATATAAACTAACCTATCTTATACACAATTTGAACGCAGTATACAAAAATCTTCATTAGTTTAGAAGAAAACGTAACACATAATTTTTATATTGTATATAGAAATAGATAGACAAGCAAACAAATTCTTTACTGATATACTAATATTTCAGTTTTTCTTAAAATTACATCCCTTAAAACTCATTGAAAAAAATTTTTATTAAAGTATGTATATTGTTTCTATGTATATCTGATACAATCAATCAAAATCATTAATCACTTCTCTTTTGCTTTGAGGCACTAATAAATTGTAGGTTCAACGTGACGTATGCGTAATTTTTAGTTCCCAGCGATTCCAACCTGTCAAAAGGATTATGCTTATTGTAAATTAAAAACTAACATCTCCACAGAATGTTGTTCTTGAGAAATATATGAATTAAAATAGTGGGCGAGTTTTTCACATAATCACACACATTATTTAATCATTCCATTTTACTGCTTCTCCTTCATTTTTCTAGAAAAACGATAATATTTTCTTAAATTCCACAAGTATGAAAAATACTAAAGTATACTCCTGCCATATATCGAAATCCGACCAACCGTCTGACCATTATTCTACTAAACATACAAATATAAACATTAATTATATTTCACAACTGTAAGATGACCCTTTGCTAGTTATAACACCATACGAGTAATAAAAATCAGATTTTAATCACACCTCCAGTATACTTTAAGAATCAATAATTGTGAAAAAAGTTTAGTAGGACCTTAATATTTTGGGATGATAATAAAATTGTAGAAACATTTATGTCCTTTTTTTAAAGGCAGTTAGTATTTCTGATCTTCAATCTGATGAGCAAGTCGATAGCTTTCTATGGGCCGCAATTTATTTCCGCCGATCGTAATCATTCGCGAGCTAATCCCTCAGCTTTTGGTATATAGCTGCCGATTAAAATAAAGTTCTTATGCAAAAGCTTAAACTTGTGCAGGATATAGCTTTGTTGCAGCCAAGGATAACATTTTTTTCTTGTGAAAATACAATGGAAAATTTACTCGCGGCCGTCAGCGTTTGCTGGACTGTTTCTTCATTTCATTTTTTCCATATTCTTTATACTACGCATACGTTTTCTTAGACATAAGTACTGTATACAAAACAAAAATATCTTTAAGAATTGGTTTTTTCTCTGGTATCAATTTTCAAAATTTTCAATTTAACAAAGGAAAATAATATTTTCAAAGTGAAAACAATTGTTTATTGAGCAATTTTTTCTATTTAAAAACAATTGTATAAAACTGTTATAACGGGTGGGCCATCTAACGTTTTAAATTTGAATGATCTATATTTCGACATTAGAAACGTCAAATACCATTCGGAAAGCGACAGATATTCAGTAAAAAGTCTAAAATTTATGAATTGGGTCGCTATTTACTATTCTACACTTCGCAGATCGGGCAGAAGATCGTTTGACCGAGGATGGTCAATTTTACCGAAAAATCATCTTTTCGGACGAGGCTCATTTGCACCTCGATGGTTACGTTAACAAGCAGAATTGTCGCATTTGGGGCACAAAAAACCTGCACGTAATCGTCGAGAAGCCAATGCACCCGCACGAATCACTGTATGGTGCGGATTTTGGTCTGGTGGAATCATCGGCGCATTTCGGCTTCCGTAAAAGGTTTTTGACGAGATGCCAAGCAAAACATTGGGCAACTTTCATCTTTTTATGCTTTGCCACACTCCAATCGCCATTTTTATTAGAAAAAGACACTGAAAGCAAAGCGTTTACTGTGGCAGACCCTTGGTTTTCAGCGCTTCGTTGTTTAAGTATGAATTGTCACGCAAAGCCAGGAGAGTTTTATGTCAATGGGTCTTTACGTATGATCGTACCAAACGGTAATTTCGACTAAATCCGATGTGATACCGTTATGATAAAGGTAAACTGAAAACACATTTTTACCCGAAAGTGCATTATAGTAACATAGTATCTACCAATTCTCATTGCTAGTGTTACGAACACTATCGGCAAAGGTTTAATACTATGAAAGGGCGCCTTTATAATAACTGTCAATCACAATATTCAAGAGAAACACGCTTTGAACATAAAAAATTTAATCAATTCAAATCAGCGTTTAATTTTAAATGAATGAATTAAGTCAAGCTTATCTCTGTTTAGTAACTCAAGCACATGTGGGGTAATGCAAGTTTCAAATGTAGATCCAAATATAAACTCCCAACACGAGCATGCACACTATCATCTGTATATGTTTATATGTATGTACATTTATAGTAATTGCCTGGTATGCAGTCAGTATTATTTATAATAATTTGGATTTTATTCTCTTAAGTACTTAATTGCATTCTTATACTAAGTATTTCTATGAGAGCGCAAACGAAGGCGAACTGGCGTCTTCTGGAAATTTTGTGTTATTGTATTTATACAAGTATGCATACTTGTGGGATGTCGTTGTTAAATCGACAAATCTATGCAAGCTATAATTATATAGTTGCTCATACATTTGTTTGTTCATGTTGGGTTCCGATTTCCCCAAGGCGATCAGAGTTTTTTAATTTTTTTTTTTTTCTCGTGGCTTTATTAAAATAGATTAACTACTTTTTCTCAAGCAAAACTTAAGTGACAACGCTACGCCAACGCTTTCGAAGCCAACAACTGAAATGTAAACAACAATAAGTTTAATTACAAAAGCAACAGTGGCGGCGGCAACAACAAATCCATGCCCTAAATGATAAGAAATGCATTGAGCGAGCTCCTCCAAAGTTATTCGTAAACATTTATACATACATATACATACATATATGTGTAAATGTTTATTTTTAAACATTGAAATTTATTTTAATAAGTACACACGCCTGTACTCTTAATGATTAATCGAAATTCAAAGCATACAAGGAATTAAAAACAATTATATATGTACATATAATTATTTATACTCAATGTAGGCGATAATTATCTACCAATTTGTAACCATATACACTCATGAGTACATCTAGTTATATGTATGTACATATATTGAGCGCTCGTAGTATTAATATGTAACAAATCTGACAATCCAAAAATTTATTCTGCCAGGAAGCAAAGGTTATCTACCTCATAACCATTTTATATGTACCCATGTGTATATTTTATTATTGACATCAATGAGAACAACACCCAATATGTGTAGACTCCCTGTAGCCGCTTCATGAACATTTATTACATGCATCAACATTTGTTAATTATAATAATGCGTATTTTTAAGGAAAGTCCACAGAAACAGCTCTAAACTCGTTGCTAGCAGAGATTGAATCTCTGGAAGTAAAAACATACGCCCTAATAGTCTTCCTTGACGTAGAAAGCGCTTTCAATAACGTCCAGTTTAAGGGCATACTGAAAGCTCTTAAAGATCTGAACATCACCGAACCTCCATAGTTTCAACGCCGGAAGTTTCATGATGTGTACCTCTCTCTCTAAATAGGTACACTTCAAAGAGGGGTGTTATTTTCACTTTTCTGCGCCTTAACAATGAATTGAATTTTGTTCAATCTAGAAGAGAACACCCTCGCAAACGCTATGCAAACAATTGTAAATGACATAAATCGATGGGACGTATCGTGCGGCCTATAATTAAATCGACATAATATTGTACATTAGGAAACAAAAAAATCCAATCCGCTACTTAGGTCTAAGGAATAGTGGCCTTCCGACTACCAGAACACTGCAGTGTTTTCCAATCGGAGATCGCAGGTTTTCCTTGAAGATAGTGAAATAATGCCTCGATCTCTTAGAGGATCTCACATCATATTTTACGATAAACCTGCAATGGGTTCCAGTACACAGTGATATTCCTGACAACTGCCTATAACATGCAATAACTATTGTTCTGTCAAGACGTTGAAGAAAAAGAGACTTTGGAACACCTTCTTTGTGAAAGCGGGGCTTTGTATAAGAAAAAAAAATCGCCGAGGGTTTTTCGACGGGGTCTTGCAGGTTTCACAGATAAAGCATTTTGTATTGATGAACTTCATCAGGAGCACAAGGTGGTTAAGGGAGGAACAAATAGAGTGAGGCGATTTAATCATTTTCGTTTTACAGTGGACCTCCTTAGAGCCTAGGTGCATCGTCACACGTCTACCCTACCTACTTAAATACTTGTTCCTTTCAAATCTATATTTTATCAAATGGTTTTCAATTTTGACACAGCTGCAACCTTCCCCGAACTATTATAGCGCTACTCTTGAATGCCAATAATATTTCAGCTAAATAAGAACAGCCTTAGCTTCATCGGTAACCCGCCATTTTCTATAAATAATCAACAATCACGTTTCCGAAAAATTGAATTTCACTGGATGAAAATCGATGAGTGGTCGATTTTAAAACCGTTACACAGTCTCAATGCTGGTATTTATAATTTTGATAACACATTGTATTTTGCGATTCACTTCCTCTAAGTTAGTGGCTCACTAGAAACACTTTGTAAAAATAATATACACTTTTCATATTTAACAGTTCATACTTAAGTTGTGCTTAAGATAAAACAGGAAAATAGTGTTTTATAGTTCATACATAAGTTATGTTTCAGACAAGGCGACTCCCTATCGTGCGCCTTCTTCCATCTGCTGCTGGAGAAAATAATTCGAGCTGCAGAACGTAATCTAGCAGGTACAATTTTTTATAAGAGTGTACAGCTGTATGCCGATGATATTGTTCGTTAGTTCTGCTTTCTCCAGACTGGACAAGAAAGCAAAGCAAATGGGTCTGGCAGTGAACGAGGGCAAGACGAAATATCTCCTGTCATCAAACAAACAATCGTCGCACTCGCGACTTGGCTCTCATGTCACTATTGACAGTCATAGCTTTGAAGTCGTAGATAAGTTCGTTTATCTTGGCACTAGTATTAACACCAACAACAATTTTAGCCTCGAAATCCAATGCAGGATATCTCTTGTCAGCAGGTGCGACTTCGGACTACGTAGGCAATTGAGAAGTAAAGTCCGATCTCGACGAACAAAAACAAAACTCTATAAGTCACTCATTATTTCCGTCTTGCTATATGGTGCAGAGGCCTGGACAATGACAACAACTGATGAATCAACGTTACGAGTTTTAGAGAGAAAAGTTCTGCGAAAACTTTATGGTCCCTTGCGCGTTGGCCACGACGAATATTGCATTCGATGAAACGATGAGCTGTATGAGTTATGCGACGACATTGACATAGTTCAGCGAATTAAAAGACAGCGGCTACTCTGGCTAGGTCATGTTGCCCGAATGGACGAAAACACTCCAGCTCTGAAAGTATTTGACGCGATACCCGCCAGGGGAAGCAGATGAAGAGGAACACCTCCACTCCATTGGAAGGACCAAGTGGAGGAGGACCTGGCTTCGCTTGGTATATCCAATTACCACGTAGCGAAAAAAGCGCTGTTGTTAACTCGGCTATAATCGCGTAAACGGTGTCTACGCCAGTAAAGAAGAAGAAGAAGAAGACTTAAGTTATGCTTAAGTATTGAAAATGGGAGACTTAAGCAGTGCTTAAGTAACAGCTGATTTTTGTTTTGAATTGTTTTGAATTTTCAGTTATTTGTCAAAAGAAGAATAATAAGAAATAAGAAATTATTTTTTGTAAAAAAACATGGAATCGGATTGGGATTTCCACCAGTTCCAATAGGTGCTCCGACTCGCTAGCGGTGAAATTCGGCGTTCTTTTGTTGTTTTCATCCATTTCCGATATAACTTTCCTCGCAAATTTATGTATTGTCTGTTATAATTTAAATATTTCAAACATATTTTTAAGGATGACATTTGTGAAACATATGTTGCCCATAACGTTGCCATATATCATAACACAATTTTATAGAACTTAAGCATTGACAGCGATACGCAAACGACTACTGAGTCTGCTTAGCTAAGATTTTATTTGGGCACAACTTAAGTATGGACTGTGAAACCGGGCATAAGTCTTACATCTTTTGCTTTTATAATGCAGTCTTTATTCTATTTTACTCGATATTACTTAATCTTTTTGAGGTTTAAACGAGAGACATATTTCAATTATTTCAAAATTTTGTTATTTACTTACAGATGATGTTTCCAAAACACACCGTAAACTTTCCTAACCTGCTGTGCCTTAGTTTAGTCGTTATCAGTTTTGTATTTTGTGTGGAACTATCGCCGCACTGTACAGAAGCTTTACCTTTACTTCCTGGTGGTAGTAATGATGTGGAGTTCAAACGCTACTGTAGTACTAATCTCTCAGATGCGATCCGTCTCATATGCGGTGGACGCTACTACTCACTGTCTCGAAAATTTCGTAAGTATACAAACAAATTTAAGTTTTTTTAACATAATTTAATTTTTTATTATGCATTATTTATTTTATGCAGCCGATAGTGTTGGCATGGGACACGTGTCCAGCCTGAAGCGGTTAGCCGGTGAGGAAGGTGAATATCGGCAACCTTTTCAAGGTGCCATACACGAGTGCTGTCGCCGTCCGTGCGGCTATCCGGAGCTCAAATCATATTGTGAACCCGATTACTGATCAGCAATGATATGATAAAGACGTATGCGAGAGATTGGTAACAAACCATTTGACTTAGGCTCACGTGAAATTTCATTAATTTACATACTATACATACGTATTAGCCATAACCTCATGCATTTGAATCATACGAATTTGTTTTATCGTCTTTTTAGTAATTAAATTAAAATCAATTAACTTAGTTTAAGGATTAAATGTCTCGGACATTATATGGATATTGCTATATATATACATATATTTATGTATACATAAGCGCATTGTGTGGTAGTTATGAATAGTGAAAACAGGAGAATTTAAAGGTTGATAATGTGACCCATGTGATATAAGTACGTGAAGTTAAATAATTTTTATAAAACAATGATGAAAACAACAAAGCAGTCAGCAGCAATTTAAGAACTGGAGAAATGCCAGCTCACGAAAGTTTTTGAAATGAGTGAAAGCTGCCAATTTGCTGTACTTTGTTTTGCATTTTTTGTTTGTATGTACATACATACGTATATGCGTATAAATATATGTACATATATATGTTTATATGTATGTATGTATGTATATTGAAAAACGTGGCTTGTGCTGTTTACAAATTTTATATTAGAAGTATTTGTTGAAATTATTGAATAAATTATTTGTTTTGTTTTATTGCTACTAAAATGCATTATTTCTAGTTAAATTGAATTTAGTTAAATTGATAAAAAGCAACGTACAGCGGATTTTATAGTTAGTTAAATCATTAATAATTTAATATAATTTATATTGTTCGCTATAAAACTTTGTATGTAATATTTGCAAATATATAATTTATATAAATACAAACTAGAACTAATGGCTAATAAAAAGAAAAATAATGTAATTCAAGCAAATTAATGTTGTTTCCTTCGAACTTGAAAACGAATTTGAGTTTCGGGAACTTAAAAGATCGGACGGAACAAATATGATGAATAGGTTGGCCGAACAATAATCATGAGAGTAGACTTCCAGAAATAATTTTTCGCAGTAAAACCACGCACACGAACGACCAGTTTTTACAAACATGTATGTACTACTGTACCCAAAAAATAAGGTGACATTTGTATTTAAATTGCGCGCGTCGAAGGATTTGGAGAATTATTTTTTTTTTAGGTTGGTGGTACTGTCAGTCATATTTGTGTCAAATTTCATGTCAAAATATTCATTAGTGTTTGAGATACGTGTTGTTTTGTGAGCTGCTAAAAGTGAGTTTTTCGTTTTTTGCGATGTCGAAATTTGTTGAGCAAAGAATTTGCATTAAATTTTGTTTACGGAATCAATTTTCTGCTGCGGATACGTTGAGGATGTTGCAGAAAGCCTTTGGTGATGAGGCTATGTCTAAAAAAATGTTTACAAGTGGATTAGTGAGTTCCAAGCCGGCCGTGAACGTGTCGAAGACGAAGAGCGTCCAGGGCGACCATCAACCTCAACCGACGAAGCTCACGTTCAACAAATCAAAGATTTGGTGTTGAAAAACCATCGATTAACAAATAGAGACCTTGCTGATAAAGTTGGCAAATCGAAAGGCTCAGCCAATACCATTTTGAAGAATGTTTTGGGCCTCAAGCGCGTCAAATCTCGACTGGTACCGAAAACATTGAATTTTTTGGAAAAAAAGGCGTCGCGTTGAAGTGTCTGAAACGATCCTTTCCGACTACCAGGGTGTCATGAAATCCATTATAACTGGCGATGAGACTTGGATCTATGCTTACGACGTCGAAACAACCGATCAATCGAGCAAATTTCGTGCCAAATAAGAGCCGAGACCAAAAAAATTGCGTCAAAGTCGCTCAAAAATCAAGGTCATGTTGACTGTTTTCTTCCATTATCGCGGTGTTGTGCATTACGAATTTCTTCCAACCCGTCAAACAGTCAACAAGGAATATTATTTGAATGTTATGCGTCGTTTGTGTAACGTTATCCGCCTAAAAAGGCCGGAATTGTGGAAAGACCATCCCATACTGCCCTCGTAATTCGTGATCATTTCGCCAAAAACTCAACCCATATCGTTCCGCAACCACCGTATTCACCTGATTTGGCGCCGTGCGACTTCTGGCTGGTCCCCAAGCTCAAAATACCGCTCCGGGGACACCATTTTTATACGATAGAGGAGATTCAAGCCGCAGCGAAGATGGAACTGAAGGCATCCCGGAAAGTGACTACAACCAGTGTTTCGAAGATTGGAAAATCCGTTGGCATAAGTGCCTTGCATCGGAGGGGATTACTTTGAAGGGGATGAAATTGATATATGAAAATTATATCGATTCCGCCCACAACATGTTAATACAGAGCAAAATAGTTTCTACAGATACTGAAACGTTTTTCGTAAATTTTAGCACATTGTGTTCAATTTGATCTAATTTAAAAGATAACACGGTATATATCTCAAAAAATAATTATATTAGTTATAATTTTCAGTAAAATGACAAATGAGAAATACAAAACTGTTGTTTAATACAGAACATCGGAGTATGAAAGGGTATATGTGGTTCAAAACTTAAACAAACAAATAATTTAATATCCATATCCCACCACTAAAGCTATTTAAACCAAAGTATCTAAGAAGTAGTATTCTATTAGGTCTACAACTTTGCTTCCGTCGTTTTTTTTTTTTGTAAATACACCAGAGATGGTACGAAAGGGCTTCATGGGAGCCGATGTAAAAGTTTATCAACGGAAGTGACACCTCCCACCTTTGGGGAAACCATATACATCAAGAACTCTTGACCAATTTGAACCAAATTTTTTGCATAACATTGTTTTCGACGTTCTTACCTTACGTTGTTAAAAAATCGTCTCGCTGTGACCTTGCGACTAAAATGGACAAAATCGTTCCCATAATAACCCTAAGCCCTATATACCTAATGATTGATTTTAAAGACCTGCAAAAAATTTCCATAGAATATACACTACAATCGTGCGTTTTTATCTTTAAATACCTACAGATCTGAGGTATTTTATGGCATCGCTTTGACTTTAGACGCATATTTCTCAGAATTGTTCACTCTAAAAAAGTGTCCAGTCCAACAAAGTCGTATCTCACACCGGCGAGGTAGTAAGGGGCTCTAAACCCGATCTTTCCAAGAATTTCGCATTTTTTTATATATCACGTAAATGACAGGAGCTATAGAAAAAATGCAAAATTTGCACCATAACAAGTTGTGTATTGTAGATGTGCGTAATCGGACCATTGCCGTGTCTACAAAACACTCTTAATCGAAAAGTCTAAGCAGCAAATTAAGATACAAAACTAAATATTTAGATTCATATAATATATAATTTACCTAATTATATAATTAGGTACGATGAATCGAAGAGCAGGAGAAGGAGCATCATAATTCTTCATAACAAGTTCTGTCCTCCAAAATATTTAGCTTCACCGCGTCACACAGTTATAACGCCTATCATTGCGGCGAGTGAATGTTGTGTAGGGCTAGCAGTTCAATGGATTTAGAAACCGTACGCTGATTGCAAACCAACACTTTTTGAACTACCGCGAAGCCTAGATATCCAGCGCCCGAGTGCACGAGCTCTTTGTCATAATCATTAAATTTCACCTTTTACATAATATTGAAGATTATGGTCATGGCACCGGCCACTTTTAGGTGAAAAACTATATAGCGTATAGGAATTTAGGTAAACAAAATTTTGCAAAATTGCAAAATCTAACAGTTATATTAAGAAATCATTACAACTATTGGCATCCGGTTTTGTACAAGATAGTTTTTTAAATAGTTCCATGTAGGCTTACACCTAACCCGAGCTTATACGCAGCCAAACATGAGCTTCGTCAGGATCGGGAAGGACCTCTCTGAGCCGTTCGATACCAAACGAGGTTTCAGACAAGGCGACTCCCTATCGTGCG
The DNA here is from genome assembly GCF_023373825.1 of Bactrocera dorsalis. Taxonomy (NCBI): domain Eukaryota; kingdom Metazoa; phylum Arthropoda; class Insecta; order Diptera; family Tephritidae; genus Bactrocera; species Bactrocera dorsalis. The sequence goes on along the minus strand of NC_064306.1, from coordinate 15,591,441 downwards.
ACTTCTTCAATCTGCTCCTGGAGAAAATTATTCGAGCTGCAGAACTTAATCGAGCAGGTACAACCTTTTATAAGAGTGTACAGCTGCTGGCGTATGCCGATGATATTGATATCATCGGCCTCAACACCCGCGCCGTTAGTTCTGCTTTCTCCAGACTGAATAAGGAAGCAAAACAAATGGGTCTGGTAGTGAACGAGGGCAAGACGAAATATCTCCTGTCATCAAACAAACAGTCGTCGCACTCGCGACTTGGCTCTCACGTCACTGTTGACAGTCATAACTTTGAAGTTGTAGATAATTTCGTCTATTTAGGAACCAGCATTAACACCACCAACAATGTCAGCCTGGGGGGTACGAGGTGTGTTCAAAAAGTATAGCGAATTTTGTGTTTTTTTCAAAAATTATTTATTTATTCATGAATATCTATTTTGTCCCCTTCAAAGTAATCCCCATGAAAGGGTATACAACTATACACTTGTGCCAACGGTTTTTCCAATCTTCGAAGCACTTCAAAAAATCTTTTTTTTTTTATCTTCTTCAGCTCCTCCTTCGAGGCCGTCTTTATCTCGTCAAGAGAAGCGTAACGTCGTCCTTTCATGGGCCTCTTCAGTTTAGGGAACAAGAAAAAGTCACAGGGGGCCAGATCTGGGGAATACGGTGGCTGCGGCATCATTAGTTTGTTGTTTTTGGCCAAAAAGTCGCGCACAAGCAACGATGTGTGTGAGCAGGGGCGTTATCGTGGTGCAAAAGCTAATTTTTGTTCTTCCACAAATCCGGGCGTTTCTGGCGGATTGCTTCGCGCAAATTGCGCATAACTTGCAGGTAATATTCCTTATTAACCGTTCTTCTCTAATGGCAAGAAGTCATGATGCACCACGCCCCTGCAATCGAAGAAAACTGTCAGTTACGATTCGCGATACTTTTTGAACACACCTCGTAAAGTCCTCTCTCGACGAACAAAAGCCAAACTCTATAAGTCGCTCATAATTCCCGTTCTGCTATATGGTGCAGAGGCCTGAACGATGACAACAACCGATGAGTCGACGTTACGAGTTTTCGAGAGAAAGGTTCTGCGAAAGATTTAAAGTCCTTTGCGCATTGGTCACGGCGAATATCGCATTCGATGGAACGATGAGCTGTACGAGATATACGACGACATTGACATAGTTCAGCGAATTAAAAGACAGCGGCTACTCTGGCTAGGTCATGTTGTACGGATGGATGAAAACACTCCACCTCTGAAAGTTTTCGACGCAGTACACGTCGCGGGAAGCAGACGAAGAGGAAGACTTCCACTCCGTTGGAAGGACCAAGTGGAGAAGGACGTGGCTTCGCTTGGAATATCCAATTGGCGCCACGTAGCAAACAGAAGAAACGACTGGCGCGCTGTTGTTGACTCGGCTATAATCGCGTAAGCGGTGTCTACGCTAGTAAAGAAGATGAAGAAACATGAATATATATTCTTTCCAACTTCTCTATTAAAAAAATGACCTCTACTTTCGGTTATCAAAAATATTCAGTTTCTATTCCTAATTTTTATGTGAAAGTCAGATAAAGGATCTCATGAAATATTTTACAATAGTTTATTACCTTATTTGAGCGTGACTAAATATCACGAGCCTAGCCAAGTCTCTGTTTAAACCAAAAAAACTAGACCAAGAGAGCCTAGGAATCAGAGAGAGCAACTAGTTTCTGCTAGCTGTATATACTTATGTATGTAATTGCTTTTTTTAGTTAATTTTTATAGTTTTGAAGTGTGAAAATAAAAATTCTTTTGCACATTTTGCAAATGTTAATATGGTATGTTTCTGAAAAGCATTTTTATTGGCTTATCTGCAAAATATTTTTATTTGAACAAACTAACATAAAAGCTTACATCGAACATTGCTGTCAACCCAAATGTCTGACGCAAAGATAGATTGGCTGGCCATAAGCGTATGTGCAACTGTGAGAGATGGTTAAAAACACACGATACACGAAGTTGGTAAGTATATATTGTGGCGATCAGCGAGGCCAGAGCAAAACAGAATCAACAACAATTCGAAAATCGACGTGGTTGTAAGAATGTTCGAACCGTAATGGCATGGATTGCTCAGCAGACTCAGTTTTAGTTAAAGTGAGTCCGAATGAAGAGTAAATGAATTACAGAGTTTGTGCGGAAACTGAGTCTTTTGAAAAGAATTTATTGCACCAATCGTTACAGTTCTTTAAAAACGTTCAAAATAGGCTCCTTCGATGTAGCGCTCCCAGCGCGATTTCCAAGCATTGAAATCGTCACTGAAGGTATTCTCCGGAGTAGCCTTGAGAGCCGAGGTGCAAGCTGCTTGGATCCCCTCTGTCGTCTCAAAATGCTTGCCTTTCCTCGGGATCATACTCAAAGATCCATGACTCGTCAGCTATGAAAACGTTATTAAAAAATTAGGGATCACTTTCACACATTTTCAAATTTTCTTGGCACACTTCCAATCGCCGAAATTTCTGGTCGTCAGTGAGCACTTTTAGGACCATCTTCGAGCGCACCTTGCACATTTTCAAGTGCTCCGTCACAATGTCATGAACCACAGATTTTAAATTTAACATCTAGGGTATTAAACGAATACTTAGTCGACGGTCTAAGTTCAAAACTTTGCGCACACGAGTCACATTATCGAAATTTGCCGAAGTCGCAGTTCTCCCAACACGGTCTTAATCAAAGACCTCTTCCCGGCCCTCCAAAAAGGCCTGGTGCCCCCGAAACTCACAAATCCTTGCTAAAGCAACATCTGGATAAGCCTGGTTGATCATATCAAACGTCTCTGTCGCAGATTTACCAAGTTTCACACAGAATTTAATCGAAAATAACAATAGATTTTGAGATACCTATGTATATATGTACATATGTATATTCTTGTTTCTACTGGCTTATCAGCTTGTACATCAAACAACGGTGCTGACTCCAGCAAAAAGCTTGCTGTGTTCTAGGTAATTTCAACGTAGACTATTTCTGAAGTAATCCCGTTACAGTATTTTTCTGTCAAACGCATTTTAGAAATCTCGCAATGTCTCTATTTATTACTTCGAACGCGTCAATATATTGTCAACGTAACTGTAGTTTCTTAGAATCGTAGAAATGAAAATATTTTTTTGTTTTCCTTTCTTTCGCATGTTTTTGATACCCAAGTTTAAATTATCTTTTATCGATTGTCTTCATCGCAACTGTAAATTTTTTAATATTATTATATTACTAAAATGTGAGAAAATTAAATTCTTATTTAACCTTTAACTAATGACGTGGTAGTAAATTTTACACCTTGTGTTTTGATTTTCTCATAATCCTAAAAAAGGCTTCTAAAATAAACGACAAATTTTTCAAAAAAATACAAAGAGTTTAAAATTTTCTTTCCAAATACAGTAATTAGAATTAATTTAAATCAGTTTGATGAAATTTGTAAGTATTATAATAAAAAAATCTCTAATAAATTTTAACAATCAAAATGGTGTAAAATTTACTACTACCTCTAAATCTACGTTTCGAAATTTGACCTCTTAAGTTAAAGGTTAATAAACTTATTTTAATCAACATTGTTCATATCAAACTGATGGAACTTTTCTAATATTTCTTTTTCACAGATGCAATAAAGTCAGTCCGTGAAAGAAGCGCCACTTTAAAATTAAAATACACTCACACAAAAAATAATGTTTTAGAATAAGTTGAGTTTTTCGCAGCAAAAAAATTAATTAAAGTAAAAAAGAAAAAGGACTAAATTAATATTTCTACTCGAAAAATTGCCATTGGAATGTTCCTTGTTTTCTTTATGCCTTTTGATTTCTTTGTAAAATATTGTTACGAATTTACTCTTGCTAGTTTACTTTGTTAGGTTCGTATCTCTGGATTGACAAATAAAATCAACACTGTTTAATTTAATTCAACAACTCTTTATTTCACAACTCGTCTACACTATAGCAGTTTACTCTTAGCACTGATTGATTACGTTGGCGCTGCCACGGCTTATATAGCCACGCACTTCTCGCTGATGCCGACGTGTCCTTCTAGAATATCGCGTCTGGAAATTACCAGAACATACGGCTATACGGCGCCAGACGCAAGCAGACAGTCGCGGCGCCAGACTCAGCAATTGTTTACCTAGACAAGCAGACAGTGCGGCGCCAGATGTCTATTGTTTCGACGAGCAGACAGCCGTGGCGCCAGATGTCTACAACAAGACAAATGCTATTCCATAGACCTACAGCTATTGTTCATAATCAGGGATGCATATAGTAATACAAATATAACTTAATACTACTTTTGTAACACTGCCCTCCACTAAAGCCTAATCGTCCCGATTAGGCACAAATCCTCTTGAACCAAATGGGGCGAGCCTCTCCAAATGTACTACTTTCATTTTACATCGTGCTTTTCCATTTCTTTGTATGCGGTATACCACGTCATTAAGTCGTTTCATCACCATATAGGGTCCTTCCCAGGCTGTCTGCAGTTTCGGGGACAAGCCTTTCTTTCGAAGTGGATTGTACAACAGGACCAGATCACCTTCTTCAAAACCTTTTGAATTTGCCGCTTGATCGAACCGGTCCTTCATCTTATTGCTCATCAGATGCGTATGCTGTCTTACCATTAGATGCAATTCATTCATTTCTTCCTTTAAGGCAGAACAATAATCTCCATCATTTCTTACAGCTGTAGGATTCGTTCCAAACTTAAGATCAGCAGGGAGTCGCAGATCAGATCCGAAAATAATCTTTGCTGGCGTGTAACCAGTTGTCTCGTGCTTCGCTGAACGATACGCCAGCAGGAACATCTGGATGCACTTGTCCCAATTCCGTTGATCTTTATCGACGATTTTCCGCAGATGTTCTTCGAGCGTTCGATTGAATCTTTCTACCATCCCATCTGATTGTGGGTGTAACGCTGTTGTCCGTGTCTTGTGGATGCCCAATAATGTACAGACTTCTTGGAAAATGGAAGATTCGAAATTCCTGCCTTGATCTGAGTGTAATTCGACGGGCACTCCGAACCTTGTTATCCAATTTTCTACAAATGCTTCGGCTACTGTCTTTGCTTCTTGGTTTGGTAAGGCATATACTTCTGGCCATTTACTGAAATAGTCCATGACAACCAGTAGATATTTGTTTCCGGCCGTACTGGTTGGGAACGGACCTGCAACATCCATTGCGACTCGTTCAAATGGTGATCCCACGTTGTACTGTTGGAGCCTACCGCGACTTTTGGCTTTAGGACCTTTAGCTGCCATGCACTCTACGCAATTACTTATCCATTCTGCTATGGAATCTCGACAACCGATCCAGTAGAACCGTTGTTTAATCTTCTCTATAGTTTTTGTAATTCCAAGGTGCCCTCCACTAGGTCCATTGTGATATTCTTTCAACACTTTCGGGATCATGGACTTCGGTACTATGGTCAACAGACGAGACTGTTTGCCATCTTCACTTTCCCAGGTACGATGAAGGTATCCATTAACGAGGTTTATGCTGTTCCATTGGGCCCAATATGCTTTTGCAGTTGGACTCTCGCTACTTATTTGTTCCTTTGGTGGTCGTACCCCATTTTCTTTGGCTATTATCAGCTTTGCAAGATCAGGGTCCTCCAGCTGATTGATTCTGATGCGGTGAGGAGTCCAATCATCTTCAGGTTCTATATTCAATAATCGCACGTCGATTATACCTTCTTTTCCCTCTGATTTGGAGCAATGTTTACATTCCAGTGGACAAGGGCGACGTGATAATGCATCCGCATTTTTGTGGTGAATCCCCTTTCGGTGTTCTGTTTCGAAGTCGTAATTCTGTAATCTTTCGATCCATCGTGCAATTTGGCCTTCCGGATTCTTAAACTGTAATAACCATTTTAATGCTGCATGATCAGTCCTCAGCAAGAATTGTTGTCCATACAAATACTTGTGGAAATGTTTTACACATTCCACCACAGCTAGTAGTTCTTTTCGCGTCACACAGTAGTTTTTCTCTGGTTTCCCGAGCACTCTGCTGTAATACCCAATTACTCTTTCTTGTCCGTCGATGAGCTGAGACAGGACACCTCCAATTCCATAAGCGCTCGCATCTGTATCCAGGATGAATTTCTTTCCAGGTATTGGATAAGCTAACATCGGCGCCGTACAAAGTAGTTCTTTAAGCTGCTCAAACGCTTTTTCTTGTTCCAACTGCCATACAAACGGGCGATTCTTCTTTGTTAAATCATGTAAACTTCTAGCCACGTTCGCAAATCCAGGTACAAAACGGCGGTAATACGTGCATAAGCCGAGGAAGCTGCGGAGTTCATGTATGTTGGTGGGTTGAGGCCAATCTTTAACTGCTTTTATTTTTCCCTCCTCGGTGTGAATCCCCTCAGTTGACACTTTATGTCCGAGATATGTGACCTGCTTCTTCCATAATGAACACTTTTTGGGATTCAAGCGTAATCCGGCTGATGCTATTCGCTGAAAGACTTCCTCTAGATTTTTCAGATGATCATCAAAACTTTTTCCCATGATGATAATGTCATCAAGATACACCAAACATGTCTTCCAGTTGAGTCCTTTTAACACATGTTCCATCAGTCGCTCGAACGTTGCAGGCGCATTACATAACCCAAATGGCATCACAGAGAATTCCCATAACCCGTCGCCCATACTGAAAGCGGTCTTTTCACGGTCACGTTCATCAATCTCGACTTGCCAATATCCACTTTGTAGATCTAATGTAGAAAACCATTTCGCTCCAGACAAGGTGTCTAATGTATCGTCGATTCTCGGTAGAGGATAACTGTCTTTCTTTGTGACATCATTCAACTTCCTATAATCTACGCAGAAACGGGTGCTACCATCTTTCTTTTTAACTAAGACGATAGGTGAGCTCCATGGACTTATTGAAGGTTCGATTACGCCGTTTTTGTGCATGTCTTCAATAATTTTGTTAGCATCTTCACGTTTTGCTAGTGGAACCCTACGCAGAGCTTGCCGGATTGGTTTAGCGTCTCCGGTATTTATGCGATGTTTGACAATGCTCGTTCTTCCTGTGTTGTTTCCTTCGTTTGCAAATATGGATGCGTATTTTTCTAATAGTTTTTCTGCTTTTAATTTTTCATTTCCATGCACCTCATTCAGCAAATTGTTTAGGAGTGTAGGACTTATCTGCTGTGGCTCAATAGTAGGCTTCTGTTCTGACCGTTCGCATCGTGCTATTGCACTTATATTCTGGCACTGTCCAATTACTGCTCCTTTCTTCAGCCTTATAGGCGTGTTGAATTCATTCACTACTCTGACCGGAATGGTGGCGTCTTCTCTAATTTTCACAAGCGTTCTTCCTACCAATATGGGTGTATCTATTTTTGTTGGTTCCACAATCCACAATTCTTCAGTCCCACCTCCTCCATTCACTTTAGCCCATACAATCGCCTCAGATTTTGGTGGAATACTCTGATTATCATCAACAATCACCCTCTTACTTTCAACGTTGGTCACATATCCGGTGTTTATAGGCATCTCCATGTTCTGGCAAAACAGCATTTGCTTGTTTAAATCCAAAGTAACCCCGTGATCAATCATGAAATCTACTCCCATTATAATTTCATCCGTGATTTCTGCTACGATGAAGGTGTGATTAACTTCCAGGGTACCAATCATTACTTCGCAAAACACTTTTCCCGCGACAGCTGCTTCCTCTCCGGTGGCCGTTCGAAGCTTGCAACCGACTAATGGTTCAACCGTTCCTCTTACCACATCCGGTCGGATAATTGAATGTGTGGCACCAGTATCCAAAGTAAGCGTTGACAGTCGTCCATTTACGATGCCGTTGATAGTAAGATTGTTGTCATGGCGACCTATTTGTGATATCGAGATGGCGGGGCAAATAGTTGTGGGAACCAGCTCACGCCCCTTTGAACTGTTCCGTTTTAGTTTAACGACTTGTGAGATGTGGATGCTCCGTCCTCGTTATCAGTTGGTTGTTTCCGTTTTGATGGGTTTACTTTTATATTGCAATTTCGGGCAAAGTGACCCGCTTTTCCACAGTTGAAACATCTTCCTGTTGTATTTACTCGCGGTGCAGCAATTGTCTTCAGAGTCTTCAATATTTCTTCCATCAGCGCCGGTTGTTCCATTTCAACCCTTTGTACTTTGTGTGCTGGTTTACTTAGTAGAGAAGCTGTTTCCTGTGTGAGGGCGTGCGAAACCGTTTCAGCAAACGTTCTTTTTGGCAATGCATATGTGGCGCGTTTGGTGTCCACATCACGAATTCCATTTATGAAGCTTTGAATTTTTACCCTCTCAATGTAATCCACAGGTGCATCTGCATTTGCCAAATGAGCCAGTCGTTCTATTTCAGTTGCGAACTCTTGCAATGACTCGTTCATCTTCTGACCCCTATTTTGCAGTTCGATCTGGTATATTTTTTTCCGGTGCTCACTACCATATCGTCTTTCTATCGCACTCATCAATGCCTCATAGTTGTCCCGTTCACAGTCTGGAATAGTCTGAAGGATTTCTGCCGCAGGTCCTTTCAATGATACAAACAAGGACGCTACTTTGTCCGCTGCATTCCAGTTATTGGCCATTGCTGTCTTTTCAAACTGAAGTTTGAAAATTTGAAATGGAATACTTCCATCGAATGTGGGTGCCTTCAATCTTTGATTATTTGTTGATGGTGCAGGGCCATGCAGTTGCAGTTCTCGCACACGATTACTTAATTGAAGAACTTCTGCTTTTAAATTTTCTTCGTCATTTTTTAAAGTGCTTAATTCGTCTTCAAATTTTGAAAATTTCTCTTGCACTTGTTTTTGTAGTTGTGTAGTATTTTCCGTAATCTGTTGTACCAAACGATGTTGTTGTGTAAGGCGAGACTCTAACTGTGATGTATTTTCAGCTATTTGCTGTGCCAGACGATTTTCGGTTTGCACTGCATTGTCTGCTATTTGTGATGTATTTTCAGCTATTTGCTGTGCCAGACGATTTTCTGTTTGCACTGCCTTTTCTGCATTTTCAGCTATTTGCTGTGCCAGACGATTTCCTGTTTGCACTGCATTTTCTGTATTTTCAGCTATTTTCTGTATAGCCACTAACAGCATGTTCATGTCCACACTCGATGATGTTCGTTGTTCTTCTACTTTTTCTTCTACCTTTGTAGAAGTTTCTGGCCCAACAAATTCGAACTCGTCCACATTAATTCCATCCGCTTCCATTGCTTCACGTAATCGTGCCTGCAGATCCGCCTTTTGCCCGCTTATCGGCAAATTACGCTCCTCCAGTTTCTTTTTTAATTGCTGAATTCTCAATTCTCCGAATTTAACCATCTTGATTTTGGATTATTTGACAATCCCACTTCTGACACCAATTGTTACGAATTTACTCTTGCTAGTTTACTTTGTTAGGTTCGTATCTCTGGATTGACAAATAAAATCAACACTGTTTAATTTAATTCAACAACTCTTTATTTCACAACTCGTCTACACTATAGCAGTTTACTCTTAGCACTGATTGATTACGTTGGCGCTGCCACGGCTTATATAGCCACGCACTTCTCGCTGATGCCGACGTGTCCTTCTAGAATATCGCGTCTGGAAATTACCAGAACATACGGCTATACGGCGCCAGACGCAAGCAGACAGTCGCGGCGCCAGACTCAGCAATTGTTTACCTAGACAAGCAGACAGTGCGGCGCCAGATGTCTATTGTTTCGACGAGCAGACAGCCGTGGCGCCAGATGTCTACAACAAGACAAATGCTATTCCATAGACCTACAGCTATTGTTCATAATCAGGGATGCATATAGTAATACAAATATAACTTAATACTACTTTTGTAACAATATGTAGATAGGGTAACAATGATTATTATTTATGTATTATTGTGTAAACGAGTTGAACAAAAGTAAAAAATTGAATAAAAGGTACTTTTGCACTATTTAATAAAAACTAAATGTGAAGGGTTTGGATAAAAAAGTTAAAAATATAACAGAGAAACACGCATTTTTTAAGTAGTAGACTTTTTGTACTTTAAATGCAAATATATAAAATATACATTTAAATAATATGGAGTACCTCCTTTATCCGTATAAACCCATTTTAACACCGAAATCGGGGGATGCTATTCTATAATACAACCAAATTTATGCTCTGTATTAAAATTATCAAATTTTTATGCGAATTTCGCATCATTTATTACCATTTTAACATTTTATCGATATAATAAAAATCGGTTTAAAAATATTACATCAAGACGGCAGATAATAATCAAATTTAATTGCATGGTGTGAACACGTTTATTGTTTCCAATGCAACTCTTCGTCATATTATTTTTGTTTGTTACAGTTTACAATTCTTAAGTCACATTATAAACCTAGTATCTTAAATTTATAATACTGCTAAATATTACTACTCTTTCATTGAAAAAATAATAGTATGAGATATTTTTAACTTTAATGTAGTGCCAAATATAATTGTTTTAAAATGTATCGAAAAGCTCAACCTGATTGCCTTCGCTACTTTCTGTCGAAACTAAGTTCAGGAAGCTCGAGCTCTGCCCAATTTGAAGACCTTGTACGCGTGCTTGTGAAAGAGGGAAATTACGAAAAATGTAACTAGATCATTAATTGTAAATTCTTTGATTTAATATAAGTCTGAATAACAGCGCTAGCCTCGGAAACAGTACAAAATGCTTTGAAGGATGGTCTGCTACACAATAACACAGGCTCCACCAGAGTACCGCGTTTATTGCGTTTGCCAAAACCTGCAGAAATTATTGTAATCCCATATTAAATTATTTATGTTCTTGAAATATCTTTATAATTTGTTTTTTGTTATTTTAAACAGGAGAATAATTTACATGATTTCTATTGTTTTGAGTGTCATTTACCGGGCGCCTTAACGCACTGCCGGCAGTGCTGCCGTTCGTTTCATCGACTCTGCTATCGTAAAGAACCAGAACGGCCCAACTACTCGGTACCATCAGGAAAATTTCAAAAAAATCGTCCTCCGGCGTTCAGTTCAGACACTGATGCTGACTCTGATGCCAATGACACCGCACAGGAAAATACTTCCTTCGATTATGAGAGTGACGTAAGGGTACCATCGTCTTTGCTGCAACTAGATACTGGTTCTACTAACAGCGGAGGCCAACAACGCTTCACCGAAGAGATTACAGTTGATAGCACATCTTCGCCTATTCAGTCCGATTTGAATAACTTTGAAGATGAAGTACCGAATACGTCAAATGCAACAAAAATTTGCAGTGAGCTACATAGAAATCAGAAAATCTACCGAGAAGATTTTGAAACAGAGTCAAAGGCTAAAGTGGAAGTTGTTTGCATGGGCGAAATACGACCCCCAACGCGAAAACGTCCACGCACTCTCACGTCAAATTTGTCGTATAAAAGTGAGATCTGCTTAAATGAAGAACAAGAATCAGATTTTGAACTTTGTACGTGCTGTCGACTGTTAAAAACAGCTGAGCTGCGACATCCTCCAAATATGCGGCGGGACGAATTAAGTTACTTGATTAATTTTACGTTTGAGCGTAATCGTTCGTGGGTGAGTATATGCCGTGGTTTATGTACTACTTTAACCTTGGATTAACTCTATAATTAATATGAAGTCATCCATACGAACAGAAAAGTAATACTTTTATTCCTAAACAGGTCAGTAATGACGTACGAAGTTACTTGGAGTCAAAAATACCTGTGGAATTGATTTCGGACGTTTCAAAATTACTATTCAAATTTCCCGATAAACATTTGGAATCCATAGCAGCTAAATTGAGAGAAATGCAGTATAACCTATTGACTGAATTCTTTGTTGACATACTTGACTTGCAGCATAACATTGGTGTATTTTTTGGTCGTAAGTAGTTAAATAAAGCAATTCGGCAAAAAAAATATATACAATTTTTCCAACAGCTAATAGCATGGAAATGGAAGCTACTAAATGGATGGTTCGTGACATAGCTTACGATTTGGCTGAGATTCGTCGTTGTCCAGATTGTTTCCGGCATTCACACGAAAAACATTCTAGCGTATGGTTTGCGAAACCATGCGTTCAACGACACGAATTAGTGTTTGCAAAGCACAGTGGTTTCTCATATTGGCCGGCAAAAGTAATTCGACTTCTACCAAACAATAAATACGATGTTCGATTTTTCGGCGGCAATCATTCACGTGCACTTATCGAATCACGTTTAATTCGCTCAATCGACACAGATATAAAATCTTTGAAGATCGGCAATAAACCGGCTATTAAAAAGGCGCTGGAAGAACTAAGAATACATCAAATTTTGTCGGCATACCCGCCTAGTATATTTTCTTTTCATGCAAACAAAAATGAAATGGAGCAAATTATAAGGAATGCTTTACAAAGAACAACAAATCAATTCCTGGAGAACACTAATAAGACGAGAAAACCTCCAGTACGTCGACAAACAATTTGTAACACCGCTCCACATATTAGAATAAATACCCGCTTGGATATCTCCGACGACATACTGTCTTTGCCTAATGTCGAACCGCCTGTTCTAAGTGACAGCGGATTTCTAAATGATACGGAAACCAGATCAAGAACGAAAAGGTTAATATTTTCTTTAAGAATAATTTAAATTTTTTATAGAATAACTGTTCTTAATTTTTATAATTTTTCAGATCGCAATATGGTAATCCAAAGTCACCGAAACGGCTAACACGTTCTGCAAATACAATAATAAGTGTGGTAGATTTAAAACAGGTAGATAAAATTACATATTCAAAGCGATTGTCAATAAATAAATGTAAATATTATCAATTTAGGTTCAAGACCAACTTGATGACGCCTTAAAAGTGGTAGCAGCTACACAAAAGAAAAATGAAAAATTGCAAGCTAATATAGAAAAGCTGAAAGCATCAATCAAAAAACATGAACATGAAAAGAAAATCCTTAAACGAAAACAGTGGGTGAGTAACTGTACACTGCAAAGTACACAAAGTTTTTGCTATACGTTGGTAAAATATTTTATATTTTTTATAGTGCTACTGGTGCCTCAATGAAGCTATTTACTTATGTTGCTTTCGTGCTGCGTATTGTTCGCAAATTTGCCAGTCACGACACTGGAAGGACGGTCACAGTAAAGTGTGTAGAAATCAAAATGATCAACGCCAAGCAAGCTCCACAACATGAAATTGCAATATTATTGAATCTTTATTGTTGGATTTTTTAATGATATTTTTGTAATGACATTGGTTTTAGCTATACTCTGATTAGGTTCTGTTAAATCTTTTTTTGAAAATGAATACTTTTATACATAGTTACATTATTAAGTGCTCACATAAGGCAGTTGTTTTCGATTAGGCCTTTGAAATTGCTTACTTTTCCTTTTTTATCTATGACACTATATTTCGTACGCGATTCGATTATGTTTAGTTATTTAACATATAAATACATCACTAGCACTGCATCACTAATATTTCGATAAAATAAGCAAAATGAAGTAAACGCATATTTATCAATGTACATACCATACAACGAGAGGTTATTGAGAGAAGAGTTAAATAAAAATGACTATGTTAGAAATAATATTGATGCATTTTGCATTGTGGACGTCGGTTTATGCGATACAAAATTCAAGTGGTAAACCGACGGCACGAAAACGTCGTAGGGAATTGGCGCAGGGGTGTCAGAATTACCCATAAAAATTTTCCTTACCTATGGGTAGTTTTCCAAGTAGAGGTCTTTGCTATAAGTCGGTGTGTAGAGTTAAACCTCCAACGTAACTATCGCAATGAACGTGTAGCGTATATACTAAGCGATAGCCAAGCGGCACTCAAAGGGATTTATGCATACGAGATCAAATCGCAATTGGCGCAGGAGTGAATAAAACGACTGATTAGTCTATCGGAACGTAACCAAGTCCATCTTATTTGGGAGCCAGGTCACAAATGTATAGTCAGGAATGAACTGGCTGATGAGCTTACAGCTTGCCCGCTCCGCAACATCCAATAACATGGTAGAACCGGAACCTTTCATTGCGGTTAGTCTCAACGCCTTCTGCATTGGCCATTGTAAGCTCAAGAAGCACTTATTTAACATGGGCCTAGCTTCCGGTGCAAATTGCCGGTTCTGCGACTTAGAGTCTGAATCACCAGAACACCTGCTAATGAACTGGGACACTTGGATCCATGTTTCCAAAAAGGGATCACATCGCATCAATAGCTCGCGGTGAGACGTTGTGCCTTGAAGAGGATACAATAAACTCTAGATCGCGGTGCAATCCTCACTTATGTGATCTGCAAAAAGTAATTGATGTTTTCCTTATATACAGAAACTTTTATAACTATTTCATGAGATTTTCTTTCAATCAAAATTTCTAAAACCAAAAAATAACTTCTGCCAGTTTCGGCTTATACTAGATAAGTACCAGCAAGCTTGTGTATTTCATTCTTTCAGATTTAAATAGTGTTCCACATCATGACTATCATTTTAGAGTATCGTTAGATTTCAATTCGCTTTATATAAACATTTAATATAAAAATTAGTCTCAATAATTATTTTGGACCCAACATTTCCGATGGTTTAACCCATTGCTCAAATTGTTCGGCAGTTAGGTAGCCCAAGTTGATGGCTTCCTCCTTCAAAGTGGTGCCATTCTTATGGGCAGTCTTAGCAATCTTGGCAGCTTTATCGTAACCGATGTGGGGATTCAATGCAGTCACCAACATCAAGGATTCAGCCATGATCTTTCCAATACGATCGCGATTCGCCTGTATTCCATTGACACAATTGGAGGTGAATGTGCGTGAGCCATCAGCTTTTAAAACAATTAAACCATGAATAAACAGTTATGTACTTAATATAATATTTCTCACTTACATAGCAAACGAATAGAACGTAGAACGTTCGAGACGATTAAAGGTTTGAAAACATTCAATTCGAAATGTCCATTGGCGCCGCCTACAGTTACCGCAACATGATTGCCCATAACTTGCGCTGCTAACATAGTTAGTGATTCGCATTGAGTTGGATTCACTTTACCTGGCATAATCGAACTGCCTGGCTCATTTTCTGGCAGCATCAGTTCACCCAAGCCGCAACGTGGACCCGAACCGAGGAAACGAATATCGTTTCCAATTTTCATCAAGCTAACGGCGATTGTATTTAAAACACCATGTACTTCCACCATTGCATCACGTGCTGCCAAGGCTTCAAACTTGTTTGGCGCTGATACAAAAGGCAGTTTAGTAAGTTGAGCAATGCGTGCGGCACATTTTTCCGCAAAGCCAATACGGGTGTTGAGGCCAGTGCCAACAGCTGTACCGCCCAAAGCCAATTCATAAACGCGCGGCAGAGCGGCATCGATGCGATCGAGTGCATATGCCATTTGCTGAGCATAAGCGCTAAACTCTTGCCCCAACGTCAGTGGCACTGCATCCATAGTATGTGTACGTCCGATTTTGATGATATCCTTGAATTCTTCAGATTTGGCTTTAAGAGCGTCATGCAAAATTTTTATGGCAGGTTTAAGGTTATTGTTGAGTTCCAATGCAACCGAAATATGAATAGCTGTAGGGAATGTGTCATTAGAGCTCTGCGATTTATTCACATGATCATTAGGATGGACAGGGCTCTTTGAACCCAATTCACCACCCAGCAATTCAATGGCACGATTGCTAATCACCTAATATGTAAGTAAAAAGTACGCATTATGTTATAAAATTATGGTAATCAATCAAAAAATGACTCAAAGTTTAATCGGCTATGTGTTCACCTCATTGACGTTCATATTAGTTTGTGTGCCTGAACCTGTTTGCCAAATCACCAAGGGAAAATGATCTTCATACAATTTACCGGATATGACATCGTCAGCAGCTTTCGAAATAGCGTCACTGACCTTGGCGTCAAGACCAAACTCCTTGTTAACCTCAGCAGCAGCTTTTTTTAAAATTCCCATCGCTTGAATAACCGGTTGCTAAACACAAAAGCAAATGTTAGATTTTTTATTACCTGTAATTTAACGGAATGCAGCTTACCGGCATGCGCTCAGAAGATCCGCCAATCGGAAAATTCAACTTAGAACGCATTGTCTGGGCACCATAATACTTGTCAGCTGGAACTTTGAGTTCGCCAAATGTATCCGATTCTACACGATAAGCTTCAGACGCCTGCAAACAAATGCATTATTGATTTCCACATGCTTGCATAAGCCAAAATTACTAAACAGAGCAATAAGAAAAAACTAAAAACTAAAAAGCCTCCGCACCATTTTAAAAGTGTGCAATTCTGGGCAGTCGCTCTGCTACTGAAACCATAAGGCTTAGAGACAATAAATTTGACTGGCTAATCGACGTGCAAATGTTTATAGATAACCAAATGAAAAAAACGCGTTATCAGCACATGTAAGCATTGTACATAGGTATATAAACATACATACATAAGTTAACACTCAAATGAGTAAAAGTTGTTTGCATACAATTTGGTGCCTTGCTGTTTTGGGGGCTTGACAGAAACTGACTAAAATACAAAAAAAATATAAGTTTCAAACTGATAGAAAATTACAATTTATAAAATTATTCAATTTTAGTTCAATTTATAATCCTATTAATATGCAGTATAGGGATTAGTACGTGTGGTTGTATATACATATAATATATACAATGCTAACGTATTTTTAACTGAAATCGGAAAATTTAAATAACCGGAAAATAAAACTCTGTTACTATACATTTCCATTTATAATAAGAATTTTAATTGGCATATACTAACTACATACATATGTACATATATTCCCATAACATTCAATTTAAACAACTTTTAAATTTTCCCTAGCAGTCAATCTACTTTTCATAAATATACATCAGTAGGGAACATATCGTAAAGCGTCAAACAGGCATTTACGGTGAGAACGGCAAAAAATAGCATTCAATTAACACATCAAAAGCGAGAGCATGGATTAAGGTCTGTGTCACAGTAAGTACAATATTTATATATACATACATATGTATATGTATGTACATAGAAATAATTTATGACTATAGTCATACATATGTATATAAATGTTTTAGGGGATATTATAATAGCTTTCCAACAGTTTTAAGGTGGCACTACTATGTTCTATTAAACTTTTTCATTTCAAATCATTAAACATTGAAGTAAATTAGTCTTTAAAAGATTTTATAATTTATGGTCTTATAAAGCTGGGCATATACCCTGTATGTATAATTTGTATATCAATTCGTGGTACAATTGAAATTACTGAAAATATATTTCAGTTTGAATATTACAAATTAAAGTAAAATTCGGAAATAATTTTTAAATTTATCCAGAAGTGATAGTTTTCTTTAGGAAACTAGATTATCTATTATTAAGCATATTTCCTTTTTGTTCCATTGTTTTTAGATGAACCTCCAAGGATTAGTGATCACTGCTAGCAGCTTCGGTTGGAAATGGGTCAACGCAAACAGTAATTACTTTAAAAATTATATATATTTTTTCAAATTTATGTCAGGTCAAGTCCAAACCATATTTAATTAATTTAATTTACTATTTTTACTTTTCTAAAATATAATAATTTACTAGCAAAAAATTATTTATGAATATAATTTTTCAAGTCTCTGACCTAATGCAATAGAAATACTTTGGAAACAAAGCAGCCATAGAACTTCTGCTTATCAATTAATACTTTTGTTCCGAATCCTAAAACGCGTATTCACGTCTTAATTTTTATCAATGTGTTTTTTTTTCCTTTTGTACTTGATGAGATAGTTGTTTATTTACCCATTATTATCATCTAGACACCGAAGTTAGATACAACTTGTATATAAGGTTTTTCAAACCTGTCACATTCTTATACAAATTGCTGTACTTTTCCAATAGCCTGCACTTAGCTGTACAATATGCATATATGTACATACATATGTACATATATGCATATGCGGTTTAATTGTACAAGTAATTGACAAGCAGAGTGGGTGAACTAGTTTTTAAGGATGAGTGCCAATCAAAGAGCTTATAGCGGTATTTAGATTAGCAATAAACAATTGTAATTTTTTTTTTGTAAAATATTAATATGAACTGTGTTTTATCGTTCCAACAGATACTAATTTACCACTCCAGCCATTAACACCGCTTTCAGTTAAAATAGATTGCAGCTTTAAAGGTTCTTTGAAGCCTTGTATCAGCCAAATCAATTCTCATCGTGATAAACTTGAATCGAAGCAAAGGCTTAAAATGCTGCAAGCAAATCAGAGGCAGCCTAGCTGCCTCCCAACTTTCAGGGAAACCCTAAATCAGTTAGAATAAAACGTCAAATTTGTGTAGCGGTCGCGCATATTTGTACGATCTTCGATACCTAAAAGAAAAGCTTTATTCTTAAATATATTCACCTATTTTGAAAACGATATCGAGGATGCATTTTGTTCTAGATGCAGTTGAGATGACAATATATTGGGATTAATTCAACCAATACAGTATAGATTTTGATAAGTTTAGAAAATTAACGTGCAGAGATCTTGAATATTTAGGGATTATAAATCGTGAACACCTAGTGAAATTGCTTAAAGCCATTGAGATATCGAGAACTTTTTACTAATTTGAACGAGATTTAATTTAATTTGGTTTTTCTTTGTTTGAAAATTATATGTATGTAAAAAAACAATTGTTAGAATATGAAGAATGACAACTCATTAATATCCTGAATGCATAAACAACATGTTTAACTAATATGTATGTATGATAAATCTGCATTATATTAAATATTGTTTATTGTAAGAAAAAATATATGTACGTATATGTATGTACATATTTACGTATGTATGTATAAAAGGCATTTTGCACGAACGCATGCACATAAATAAGTATATGTAAGTTCACATTTTTTTGACAATCAAAGCATTTTTGCATTGTTAGTATGTACATATGTATGAACATGCAGATGCCGAAATTCAAATATGTCAAGAATAATATAATCAGTGTATTTCCGCTTACCATTCTTAAGATTTCTGATTTTAACAAACTTTCTCTGTATATGTTTTCTTATTGACTGTTCATACAAAAACAACTTTAATGCAGAAAATAACTTTCTCAACGTGAAAGTACTTTTAACACGACCGACAGCTGAAGATAACTAAACAACACTAATGTGTTGTTATGTTTTCCGGTATTCAAACCGGCACTTGTATAGTAGCTTTGAGTCGCATATGAGCAAATATGAACCATATAGCATAAATGCATCGTAATTTTTATATAATTAATTTATACCCATTCGTATGAAAGTTGTTTAGACTTCGTGTTACTAAATCTAACCTCACATATTTTTATATTTTCCTATAAAATTCTTATGTTTTATTTCATTCAAATAATAAATTTTGTATGTTTTTAAATGTTACTTTAGCAAGTGTCTAAGTTTCACTAAAGTAGTTGAGCAGAGATATAAATATAATTAATATTACATAACCATCGCCCATATTACATCTCCGGCTGTTGCAAGCATTCTTGCAATCATTCAGCTATTACTTACCAATCCTCTCTTGATAAGCGATGAATGCACCCAATTGCGTTGGCTCAATTGGTGTAGACCACGCGCAAGATTTGCAGAACGTCTCATAGCTTGAAGCACCATTTTCTCTAAGAATGAATACACAAGACTTGCTTATTAATTTTATGCTAATAGCAATGCAAATCCACTACTTAAATCGACTACAGATGAGGAATAGTTTGTTTTGTTATCGAATAATCAGCTGATAAAATAAAAATAAAAGAAAAGGAAATAGCGAAATGAGAACATGAGAGAAATTGAAAGACAAAGAGTTGACAACAGTAAACCTTGCAAAAAATTTCTAATTAATAAAACTTGCAAATTTACTAAATAGAGTAACATTAAATTTTTAATAGAGGTAAAAATTCCATATTATATTTTGTGAAGTAATTTTTTGAATTATTTAAAAATAATCGAATGTCAAAATTAGTATAGAAGAGATTGCGGTTGCACTACGAAGTCTATTGTGTTCTCCTCTTTTTCACACGACCCATCACTTAATGAATGTCGAGATTATAATTGGCACTTTGAACCATTGAGCTCCATGCTTGGATACAAATATCTAAAGACCTTCTTCCTGAGTCTGCAAACTAAACTAAAGTTGTGATTAAACGAAAGTCATAAATTTAAATGCGTGTGAAAATAAATTTCGTCTGCACTTTTGTACTATAAAATACTGACACAATATTTTTTTTTGGTTATTTTCTTTATTTAGCATAACATTTTTAGTTAAATGTAATGAAAACGCCGAAGTTTAAAGTCGAAAAATATTAATTATGTATTTGTAATACAATGTTATGCGAGGATTAAGTTCATTATTATTACAACCCTGTTATCAGCAGCTGTTTGCTGCTCAATTACATTTGTCAAAATAATCGTAAAATTTGTTTACTATTCGGTTTGTCTATTTCAAAATACCTTTTTTAATTATATAGAAAACCTCTTTAGCAAGATGGAAAGACCACAAAAAATGCCCAAAGTAGCCAAGGTAAGTTAATATTGGTACCGTATATAAAAATCACATTTACATTATTATTATTGCAGGTCAAAAACAAGGCACCAGCGGAGATCCAGATTACTGCTGAACAATTGTTGCGCGAAGCTAAAGAACGTGACCTAGAAATTCTTCCCCCGCCTCCTAAGCAAAAGATTTCGGATCCTGCAGAATTAGCGGACTACCAACAACGAAAACGAAAAGTATTTGAAGATAATCTCCGAAAAAATCGCATGGTAGTAAGTCACTGGATTAAATACGCGCAATGGGAAGAATCACAGAAGGAAATACAGCGGGCACGTTCAATATGGGAACGCGCACTGGATAACGATCACCGTAATATCACTATATGGCTAAAGTATGCAGAAATGGAAATGAAAAACAAGCAAGTAAATCATGCGCGCAATTTATGGGATCGAGCCGTTACAATCATGCCCCGTGTTAATCAATTTTGGTACAAGTATACATATATGGAAGAAATGTTGGATAATGTAGCGGGAGCACGTCAAGTATTTGAAAGATGGATGGAGTGGCAACCGGAAGAACAAGCTTGGCAGACCTATGTTAACTTTGAATTGCGTTACAAAGAAATCGACCGTGCGCGCGAAATCTATGAGCGTTTTGTATATGTTCACCCTGATGTTAAAAACTGGATTAAATTTGCTCGTTTCGAAGAATCTCATGGATTTGTTCATGGTGCACGTCGTGTTTTTGAACGTGCTGTCGAATTCTTTGGAGAGGATTACATTGATGAACGACTTTTCATTGCATTTGCACGTTTTGAAGAAGGTCAAAAAGAACACGATAGAGCGCGTGTGATTTACAAATATGCACTAGATCATCTATCAAAAGATCGAACACAGGAACTTTATAAAGCTTACACAATCCATGAGAAAAAATATGGCGACAGAGCAGGTATTGAAGATGTTATCGTTTCAAAGCGCAAATTCCAATATGAACAGGAGGTAGCTGTAAATCCGCAAAATTACGATGCTTGGTTCGATTATTTGCGACTAATTGAAGGTAACGATATATATATATAATCTAAGTATTTTATAAGTGATGTTATTGACATAGTTTTTGTTTTTTGTTCATATTTTGTGTAGGTGAAGGCGATGTCGATCTTATACGCGAAACATATGAGCGTGCTATCTCTAACGTTCCTCCTGCCAATGAGAAAAACTATTGGCGCCGTTACATTTACTTATGGATTAATTATGCACTCTATGAAGAACTTGAAGCAGTGGATTTCGAACGTACGCGACAAATATACAAAACATGCCTCGAACTTATTCCGCACAAAAAGTTTACATTTAGTAAAATTTGGCTAATGTATGCACAGTTTGAAATTCGTTGCAAAGAATTACAAAAGGCTCGGAAGACTTTAGGAATGGCAATAGGTATGTGTCCACGCGACAAACTTTTCCGCGGTTACATAGAATTAGAAATTCAGTTGCGTGAATTCGACCGCTGCCGATTGTTGTATGAAAAATTTTTAGAGTTTGGGCCTGAAAATTGTGTAACATGGATGAAATTTGCTGAGCTGGAAAACTTACTTGGTGATACGGATCGAGCCCGTGCAATTTTCGAACTGGCAGTCCAACAACCACGTCTTGACATGCCAGAACTGTTATGGAAAGCTTACATAGACTTCGAGGTATCACAAGGTGAAACGGAATTGGCTCGCCAACTCTACGAACGACTTTTGGAACGTACGCATCACGTTAAAGTGTGGATGTCATACGCAAAATTTGAATTATTACGACAAGATTCTGAACTTGCTGATGACCCTGAAATAAATATAAAATTATCCAGAAGGGTGTATGAGCGTGCTAACGATACTCTTCGTAATGGTAGTGACAAAGAATCCCGCGTGTTGTTGCTAGAGGCATGGCGTGATTTTGAACGGGAATCGGGAGATAGTCACACATTAAACAAAGTGATGGAGAAAATGCCTCGCCGTGTTAAGAAGCGGCAGAAGATTGTATCAGAAAGCGGCGTGGAAGAAGGATGGGAAGAAGTGTTTGACTATATTTTCCCAGAAGATGAGTTGGCGCGTCCTAATTTGAAACTATTGGCTGCCGCCAAAATGTGGAAGAAACAAAAGGAATCTATTAATACAGAACCTCCCGCAAGTAATTTGTGTGATGACACAAATGTAGAAAAAGATAAATCTTAAAGTTTGGCATAAGTAAATGCAACAAATATACATATGAATTATAGTTTTCTACGTTAAATAAACGATATGATTTTTCTGCTAATATTTTTTAAGAAAACTTACATATGTTTCAGTGAATTTATATGTATATGCACATATGTACATTGTAAAAATGTATAAATATGAATAGGTTTTTAGGCATTTTGAACTTCGGTCTTTTTAGTCTATTTCGATCATAATCCATAGTCAGTAGAATTCTCTGTCTGTGCTTCAGTAAAAAAGGGGCCGAGTTCCCTTTTGCTGTTCACGAAATAATAATACGGACACGATAAAATATTTTTCACATTCGCATTTTGAACTTCGGTATTTTAAGTGTATCCCGTTAGAACAAATGTAGATTATGTATCAAAATGATTTTCTTCACTAATAGTTATTAACACCTAACTAATCAATATTTACAATTAGAAATAATCAGCATGCCGAAACTAGTTGAATTGGAGATTGTTGAAACTTGATGCACATAAAAATATTGGTATTGCAGATTGTCAGAACCGGACTATTACTACCACGCCCACAAAATGTCGTAAAACGAAAACTCATAATTTGATATGACTAAGTTCCGATTTATGGTGTGAAAAAGTTTAAAAAATGGATATGTGTCCGCTTCATAATTGGGTTTTTTCATGTCTAGAAATTGTAGAAATGAAAAATCTTGAATCCAGGTAGTGAGACTGAGTCCGGGTGAGTATTTCTCCTCGCCCCATATAACTAAGAGAAATTAACGACATTAACTGAAAAATATAGTATAATTAATTTAGCGTGATAAAACTTTGAACGATTTTGCCTTTAAGGTAAGCCATTTTAGATTTAAAAAATGTCAGAATTGAACTACAATTTTATTTATCTTATGGTTGACCTTTTGCACATCAACTTAATATATGATATATCTCATTTGGAGATGATTTTTATATGATTTCCACTGACAGAAAGTAAATAAAGTTAAAAATAATTGAGTTTATAATCTTATACTTACCATATGTATACCAAATTTCACCGTTATACATTCGCGATTTCGTGGAGTAGTGAATGTTAAATTGTTTTTTATGAAGTTATGAAAGCACCTGAAGGTTTTCCCCATCTTTGATCCTTGCAAATTGAGTATGAAATGTTCTCTTACATCTGAACTTGTCCCTTCCTTCCTATTATATTATAAAGTTTTGCCAATACCTTACACTATTTCCGTGGCTTGGAAGTTTGCAAATTACGAGAGTATAAAACGTTCGGTTACATCCGAACATAGCTCTACATTACTTAAGTTTATTTCTTTTCTTTTTTTGGAGAATGACCAGAAATGTAGTATAGACTTATATTTTTCTAGCACACAAATAAATTTCGTGATAGATAAATTTTTCCAATGAACTGTTTTCCGTGTTTCTGGTTTGTTAAGGAAATAGAAGGTCTTTTATTTAAGATAGTAATTGATTTTGTTTTAAGGATTTTTATGATAGGCATGTATTTTCGTTAGATTCCTAATTATGCAAAACCAAATATTTTACAATTCCTAGTGTAAATAAAATTTAAAACACAATTTCTTGATTTTATATGATTTATTTAAGTGTTTACGCTGAAATAGACATTTATTACAACTATGTAAATATTTATAAATGTGTATATTTTAAGTTATATTATGTGTCATTCCGTTTCTGATGAAACTTCATAGGGCCATCATTGTTGAAATATCCTATGGCAGAGCTATCTGTGGTAATGGCGTGTGAGCGACACTTAAATAGGTAACCGGAAGTTTATTGTTGTTTCAACAAAAACAATCGGTTGGGCGTTCAAACACCATATACCACACCACAAACTGCCATTTAATACAAGACAAACAAATATCGCCGTTTACACACGTACCGCATCTGCTCTGGATAAGCTCAACGCACATTCTTCCATTCATAATGAAGTACTGATAAATTTTGGACGATTATACAAATTAATCGTGTTCATTTTTTATTTTTAAATACATTTCTCAAGTCTCATATTATTTATCAAATTTGCTTTAAAATAATATGTTTCATATACATATGTATACAAAGAAATTAATTTATCGGCAAATACTTTCAATGTTTCATTTTACGTACTCATAAGTACAGTATAATTATTATTTTGACAATCTATAGATATGCTGAACTTATATTATATAGACTATAAGGATAAACTTTTAAAAGTTTGAAAAATACAATTTTTAAAATGACTTTAAACATTTATCCAAGCAATAATATTGTTACTTAATACGGTTGCACACGCTAATAAAGTAAGCGTGATTTTTATGAGTTTAACGAAAAGTATACAAGAAACATTATTTTGTGCAAATCTATAGCATAATTTTTTGGTAAAATTTATTTTGCAGCTTTCTTTTAAATATTGATGTCTACATAAATATTTGCAAAATTGTTTAACAAAATTCATACACCTCTGGTGTTTAGCAAAGTTGCTTATTATTGAAATCATTTAATCATTTTATTTGACTCTAATTTTATATATTTATTTAAACAGCAGCGACGTGCTTACAAATTTTTATTACTTTTATTATTTTTTCTTAACAAATTCTAATATATGTTAATTTACACACTTCGTCTGGACAGTTCACATAAACCATTTTGTTTTAAATGTTTGGTTTATGTGCGCAAATTTGATTGCGTTTTTTCAGTGTTAAATACTCAGATTTCTATTTAAAGGTAAATTTAATTTTTTCAGTTACAAATTTATGAATGAAACTCATTCATATATTTATATTTGCTAGTTATTAGTTAATAAATTAACTTTGATGTGAAATATTTTACTTTGCTTTTGCATCATTCTTGTTTTCTTCCTTTGTGGCGGTCTTGTTAATTGTTTGTTTGTCTTTAGCATCCTGTAAATAAATGCGCCCAAAGCATGGTTTAAGAAAACAAAAAATTTCCATATTAAACATTCTCATAAGTTAAAGAGACAAATTTAAAATAGCACATCATATTAGCCATGTGAAGTGTTTATATATACGCATATGAAAAGTTTATATTAGCAAGTGCTACACAATCTAAATAGCGATATGCATATCTTTATTATTATAGCTTAATATTTAATTTTTAAAAGTAATACAAACACTTTTGCTATCATGACAGAGATATGATGTGACATTAATGATGCCAAAAAAATTTTTTGCGAGATATGTTGGCATTTTCTTCTAAGCAATCGTTCAAAGTACGTGTGACAGACGGATATTAATTATTGTATGCGCATAAAATCATACGGAAATATACAAGAAATCATAGATTGATACGTAGACAATATCGAAGGGTTTTAAAATATGTATTCAACAAATATGTTCCTTCAAAATAAATTTGCAAAAGCTACAAAAATCATTTGTGTTTCTCAAACTATTAAATAAATTACCGGGAACGCAGTGAAATATTTTTTATAAATTTGAACAAAATTTTAATAATATTGGAATGCAAATTTTGATATCTGATTAGTGATTTAATCTACAAGTACATTAAGTAAAGATTGAGATTGATTAAAATTGACAAAATAAGTTTGAGAAACATGAAATCACTAAATCCGATTCGATATTGTTATACATATATTTGTTTTTTTTTTTTTTATATTAAATCAAAACAACACCCTTCATCGAGTAACATATAAATTATGCATAATGAAAAGGTTTAATGTTACTAATGTGTGTGTGCGAAAACATTGCTATGGATTGGTTGTTACCGTTCTTACAAAGAATATGTTAATATTTACGTTTATTAATAGCTGTAAGCTCTCAATATTCTTTCTTCAGTGTCATGTTTTGGTATACAATCCATAACAAATGTTTTTTGCAGACAGCGATAATGTTGGGAATAAACAATAATTATTGTTTGTAGACGATTATACCATTTAGTCTTTTCAAGATTTTACCTTTGCCTTAACGGCCTCCGCCTCCTTTTTCAAATATTCCTCCCGAGCAGTTTCGTACATAGATACAAACTTGTCACGTTGCACTTTAAATTGGGCGAATAAATCATCATTTTTATTGCCTTTGAGCCTATTTTCAATGTCAACTTTCTTGTCATACTCAGCTCGTATTTCTTCCGTAACCCAAGGCTTTTCAATGGGATACTGATTCACCAGATTTTTCAGTGTCTTAATGGTACTTTTTCCTTTTACCACCTTTTTCACTAACTTTGTGTTTGGTTTTTTGATTTTCCCAGCATTGCTAAACGGTGCTGGCGGCATAGCACGAGGCATGCGCGGTGGGATCATTGGTGGTATTGGAGGTGGAATAGGTGGTATCGGTCCAATACGTCCACTACGTCGGAGAAATGGTGGTGGCGGTTGTATACCCATTGGAGGAGGCATTGGGCCTCGACCCATTGGTGGCATCGGTGGGATCATAGGTGGCTGGAATCCGTGCGGTGGTGGCATGGCCGGCATTGGTAAATTTCCTCGAGGAACTGGACCAGGTGGTCCCATACGACGTCCGCGATTTGGACCGTTTGCCGGATTTGGAGCACCATTAATAAAATTTCTTGGACCACCGACATTTCCCCCATTGAATCTATTATTAGTTGTGTTATTTGAACCTTGATATTGAACTCCTTTATTTTTATTCCAATTTCCATTACTATTTTGTTGTGTTGGAGCGTTTACTGGAGGTTGTTGGAATTGCGTTTGCGGTTTTCCTTTAGGTCTATTTTTGTTATTCTTCTTTTTATGTTGCATTTGACCCAGGCCACTTCCACCGCCAATACCTACCGGTGGCGAAGGGTTGTTGAAATCTAAATAACCAGGATTGTCAGGAATTTGACTACCATTGAACATCATCGGATTGAAATTGCCGTGATGTACTGGTCCTCCACCGCCATTCCCTAAGTTCTTGAATGGTTTTTTGTATGGTATAGCCGCAGCTCTGTGCATGGGTCTGCCATTTTGAAAATTTTTCGCCATTCTCTATTTCGAAATCTTTGAAAAAAGTACAAGTCGTTTTTCTGTAATATTTCCAATAAATATAAAAATTGTTTTCGACCACTTTGTATAATGATTATATTTCTTTACTAATGGAAACTAATTTAGTCTACTAAATACAGTTTTTAATGATTTTTAAAGCACTGTACAATTATTTTGTAACATTACGTTTTCTTACTTATCAAATTTAGAGAAAGCAGACAGAAAAATAGGGTTGAAATTAGGATTGGGGAACGGACGAAAATGGAACAGTGTACAGAGAATTTTATATGCAAAATTTTACTGAATTTATACCAACTCCGAATTAAAAGTTTGCTTCACGGTAGAGGTTTGCTTATAACTATTATTCAATAAATATCATTGTTTTAGTTCACTAGAATGCTTTTAACAAATTCACAATATCTACATTTGTGAAGAATTTTTATGCCGATTTGTCTCCGAATGGATGCAAGTTTGAACACCGAAACCGACCCTCAGGAATCTTGTTTTTTAACCTGTTTTATTACATGCTTCCTGCGTTAACTTTGCCCTCGGTTCAGCTCGCATTGAACCCTTTAAATAATAAATAAAAAGATTATTAACAAATTCGACTAAGCACATAGTGTGTACTCGAATACTATACCTTGATGAACGGAGGTAACCAGAAAACCCCAATAGCTCTGATTTAAGCTTTTTATGCATTTTTGTTATTTTCAAAATTTTCGTCAAACAATCATATGCCAAAATATTCTTCTTAAATTTTCATGAACAAACAGATTTGATCCTTCAAATGTCAGTAAATTTAAATTTTAATAACAAATATCTTTTCCTTTCTAATACCGTAAGCCATACATATGTGCGTATGTCTACAAAGTTTCATGATAATAATAAAATTTAGATCATATTTAAACCTAACTATCCTTTAAATTATTGTATTTTTTAGTTATAATAAATTCAATTTTGACTATAAGTAGGGTATAACCTCAATAATCTCTCAAAGTTTCGTGATAATAATAAAATTTAGAGCGGCAATATTACGATTTTTCCGGCGCTGCGCGATTTGATGGTACGGATGGATAGAGGAGGTCCTCAGCATTAAAAAATGTATACACATATACCGTTCTCAGACCAATAGTTTTCGAGATATTTCACTTTAAAGTTCAAAAATTTGTAAAAAAACAATGCTCGTTATTTCACTATGTTTACCCACTTTTCACATATTTTTTAATTAATATATATTTAATTACACTGTACACATTCGTATGTATCAAAAATTTACACTAATTGTATATTTTTTAAGAAAATAAATATACTTTAAAAATTATTTTGCACATTCAAAGTTTCAAGTGATTTTGCGTGTTTACATTTATGACAAATAGCAGTGGTTTGCCATACTTTGTGTCATGAAAATATAATCAAAAATGTGTATATTATATATTAAATAGAAAAAAACGTATTATAGAATGGAAAGTTTTTTTTCAGTTTTTCTCCCTTTTTTTGATTAAAATAGGTGTTCGATCGATGAGGGTTATTTTTTTTGAAGCGCGGCCGAAGGCCGCCAGTGCAGAAAGTAGTTTCGACACAAAAGAACTATGAATAACCCGGTGTTCGATCGATGAGGGTTATTTCTTTTTTGAAGCGCGGCCGAAGGCCGCCAGTGCAGAAAATAGTTCGACACAAAAGAACTATGAATACCCCGGTGTTCGATCGATGAGGTTATTTTTTTTGAAGCGCGGCCGAAGGCCGCCAGTGCAGAAAGTAGTTCGACACAAAAAGAACTATGAATACCCCGGTTTTCGATCGATGAGGGTTATTTTTTTGAAAGCGCGGCCGAAGGCCGCGCCAGTGCAGAAAGTAGTTCGACACAAAGGAATGTTATTTTTATCTTTATTTATCAATTAACATAATATACAAAAACCGTTTGTATCATTTTCTTTATAAATGTTAAAAAGAAAAATTTTTCATAGTTTTTTAAAAACCATAATATGTGGCAACACTGGTACTTTGTAATGGACGTGAAGGAAAAACAAAAAACAAAACAAAATAGGGACTAAATTGCATGTAAAATTGTGGAACTTTAAAGTGAAATATCTCGGGAAACTATGCGTCTGAGGACGGTATATGTGTATACATTTTTTAATCCTGAGGACCTCCTCTATCCATTCGTACCATCAAATCGCCGGCGCCGGAAAAACCGTAATCGTGCCTTTAGAGCATATGTGAACCTAACTATTCTTTAAATTATTGTATTTTTTAATTAATAATTTTGTTGACATTTCCGTACGTTGTCATCTCACTAAAAGCAACTTTTTTACAGAAGCCAATTAATAAATTCAATTATTACTATAAGTAGGGAATAACCTCAATAATAATATTTAGAGAATTTTATTATATATACCGTGCATCGAACAATGTCAAGAGCCCATCATTCAGTTAAATTTCATCAAGATGGAATACCATGAGAACACTACTTGCAAAAGGTTTATATGTATGTATATATTCTTGCTTACAAGCTTAAAAATTATAAGATATTTTTTTTTTAAATATACACACGTATAAATCAATATATTTAGCATTTATTGCGAAAACTTTACTTATTTGGAAATTAAAAATATTTTTATTGTGTAGCCCCTTTTTTGTCCAATCACCCAAACGCCTTATGATAAAACTTCATTGTAATAACAATTGTTCAAGCTAAAAAACATGAGAAAAAAATCTTACCTAAAAACAATTACAAAATTGCCAATGAATCTTTAACATAGAACATTACAAATAATACATATATAAAAAACTTAAATCATTAACGGCAAATAAAATTACATTTCTTCATTTCAAATTATAATAGGTAAATTTTTCGTTGTAAGTTTTCGGCTGCTTGCAGCGGGCGACATTTTGGACGGTGTGAGTGGATGGTGAAACCCGGCACGGGGGTTAGGCAAGTGTACAACACAGCTGTCACTCGGATGAATTCGATTGGACCGAGTTGAAATAGTCGATGAGGTTGCAGCAATGCGTGAAAAAGCCGTGTGTATTATAGAAGAACGTGAATCGGGATCAATGCTTTTCTGGAAGGATTCATATGCATCATCTGTAGCTTCATCAGTGTTCCAATCAGAGCCATCATTGATAAGAATTTTTGGTGTAGCAACTGTGTTTTTCTTTACGGTCTTACTCAAGGAGGACCGCTTTTTGTTTCCAGAACTTTGACGCCCCGACCTACGGCGTATTGTGGTTGCAATGACACGTGATTTCTTCAAAGGCGATTTGAACGATTTTGTTGAGCCTGTATTACGAGCGTTTATCATTGGTTTTGTGAAAACGCTAGGACTGTTAAGTGGAAAAACTAAACTTCGTTTAGCCAACGGGGTATTTCTTTCATTTTGAAGCAGTTTCCGTTTCTTCGCTGAGTTGGCAGAGGCAGACGGGAGTGCGGATAAGTTAGTGTTAGAGGGGGCTTTACGCATTGAAATCATTGAACCGTTTTTTGCTGACATAGGTGTTCGCCCTGTAACTGGGTGAGGGGTTTGAGCATTTTTACGTGCACTGCTCATTTTCTCCTTTTCTTGACGTTTCTTCTCCCATTCTTTTTCCATTAACTCTAAAATATTTTCGCCATAAACACGAAACTCTTGATGCTCTTTTTCTTCAAAGGCAACAACTAACTCTCGAATCTGTTGCTCAATTTTCGGCAATTTAGTAGCGATTGTTTTGCGTTCCTTTTCCTCTTTAAGTAATTGGCCACCACGATTATTATACCGGCCTGGGTCTGAAGCTTTAGCCTCGAGAGCAATCATTCGATCCCAAAGCAATCTCCTATTATCGTAAAGTTCAAATATCTGCCGATTATTTTCATAAAATCGTTTTATATCCTCCAACTCAATTTCATGTAATACTAATAGATCTTCTGTATAACAATTATTGTGAAAGTTAGAAAAACGGTTTCTCTCTGTTTCCGATTTAAGTGTTTTATCCCACCATTCCACAATCTCCGTTCGGATTTGTTGGAGGCATTCTTTTATATTTTGACTCTGCAAAGATTCACATCGATGCAGTTCGTCTTTAAGTATATTATACGTTCGCTGGTTATATTCTGTATGACGCTTAAATTTATTTCGAGTGTTGGGCGATGTTTTCAAGCGCATCCAAAGCGAATCTAATTTCTTACGCATACTATCTATGCGCTCAGACAATGCTTGTACCCGCGCCCCATATAATTCTTGCATACGTTTGAGCGCTTTAAAAGTCTCTTCATTCAGTTTAATTTGTCTGTGATTTAATAGTCTGTCTTCCGTGTCTGTATTAACTTGTGTCTCTAATATATTTAAGTAATTTTTTATCTCCCGGCGTAATACTGACATCTCATTCAAGCGTTCCATACGCTCCATCTTTAATTGATCTAAGTGAGTACGAAATTCCAAAATATCCTCTTCTGATGGTAAAGGGTCAGCCAAAAGAGGACGAGGAGCTTCCCCCAACTCTTCACATAGACCTTCTTGCTCAAGTAACAACTCGCAGATTTCTTCTCGGCGCCGCCGTAATTGCTCTCGCAATTCAGTTAAACTTTTATCCATTTTCGACTGTAGAACCAACAAAGGTACATTTTTGTCATCAATTCTGGGGAACTCCACGTCTGTTTTTAATAAACGACAAAGCATATCTGCTTCTTTTTGTAACTCCTTTATTTCATTTTCTATAAGTCCTCTTCTTTGCAATGACTCTTCTTTCAATTCCGTAAAAAATGTTTTCACATGTTCCTTCAGTTTTTTAAAATTATATAAGCACATTTCTTCATCAAACATTTCCGTCCATATTGAAGCAAGATCGTTAACATTTTCTGCCATTAGCCTTTGCAGCTCCAAATTCTCCTCCTCAAAGTCAGCCATTTTACAGATTTTCTCCCGTTACTTCTGAAATCACAATAAATTTATTTACTCACTTTATATAATTCTTTTTATGCATAAATCTTAAAGCGTACCTTAGTGTACAAAAACTTAACAAGAACACTTATTTACACAAAATTATAACAATACACAAAAATTTTCAACTTGAAATGTTCGCCGAGTTTTACCACTTTTCAGTTGTAAATTTGATTTCAAACATGTTAATGTCACTAAAACTATCGATAAACACTTCAATAGTAAACAGCGTTGTATTTAGGTTTTACTAGTAGCAAATTATATCGAATATATAGCTAACCCTATGTCCAGACTCAAATATTTCCGAAACTGATATCAAATATTTTTTCAAGTAAATTTAAACGTTAATTATTCATATTGGGTTGAGTTTAGTATCGCGCCGGTTAATTTTGGCTCACTGTACCTAAACGAGAGAACCAAATTGAAAATTTTAAACACGCATGTATGCTTAAATTATCGAACTTTATTTTAAAACATATTTTATAAAAATCGGTTCACAAATTTTTCCACAAATTCACTTTAAAAAATGCTATTTTTTTGCAAATTTCTAAATATATGCTAGTGTATTTGCATCTGTTGTGCATTGTACGAAACCAATTATGGATACATTTTCACTCACATATATTACTTATGAATTATAAAAACCACTAGTAATGTTTTTAATTAGTTTTGATTGTTAATTTCTTTGTAAATCTTTACACAAAATACACCTTTTCCTGCATTGAGTTTAATAATGCGAAAAACCAAAATGACTACCCTATTTGAACTGCCAAATTACCGAGAAAGCACGAACAAAAGGGAATAAATTAAATCCACTTAGCAATAAATGTATGAAGTGAACGCAAAAAGGTGTTCAATGCTAAAATACTGTGGATGGGGTAGCCGGTGTTGGACCGGCCAGGGTTATTTTTTTAGAGCGCCACCGAAGGCCGCCAACGCAGAAAGGAGTACTACACGAAAGTACATCGGTCACCCCGGGTATTCACTCGACCAGGGTTATTTTTTTAGAGCGCGGCCGAAAGCCGCCAACGCAGAAAGGAATACTACACGAAAGTACTGTGAGCGTCAAAAATAAGTAAACAGCTGTTCTATCAATATTAAAGTGTTTATAACAACGCAGTCTTTAATGCAACAATAAAAAGTTGTATTACAGAATTCAAGGCTTATATTATAAGAGCTTAACTTAGTATAAATAATAAACAAAAATTAAACACAGCCAAAAATAATTCACTTAAAGTAAAAATACTCTCGTTTTTTCGCGTCAAAAAAAAGTAAACAGTAGCAACAACCGTTGTTTGTTTTCAATACTTATTTCGGGGAAGCGCCAAATATCCTTTGGAAACCGATATTATTCAAGAGATTAAGTGTAGTAAAACATATTTTGTATATCATTATGTTTTTTTTTTTGAGGTTAAGTCGCTAAAATATCAATATTTGTAATGGGCAAGCGAACGACCGCTGAAACGGTTAAAAACTCATATTAGATTTGCACAAAAAAGATAAATCTTTGCGCGAAATCGGAGAAATAGTTGGAAGACACTATTGCACAATAAAAAAAGTTATTGATAAACATGGTACACATCAGACTGTTGAAAGTTTGTCACGGCCGAGCCGACCAAAGCGCCTTACTGACACGGAAGCGCGATAAATAGTACGGGAAGTAAAAACAAATCCAGCTTCAAACGCTGCTCAAATATCAAAAGATATAGCGGAGACATTAGGTAAACCAGTAAGTGCCAGTACAATCAGGAGAACTTTGCACAAAAGCGGTTTGCATGAACGAGTACCACGCCAAGTGGCCTATACATCAAAAGCGAATAACAGATGAACTGGAAATAAAAAATAAAAAAATATACAAATCAGGCTGAAAATTTCTGGGAAAACATTTTTTATACAGACAAAAGCAAATTCGAAATATTTGAATCGAAAAAGTTTCCCAAAATTTGGAGATCCAAAAATAAAGCTTTTAGTGATAAGTGTGTTACCCACACCGTAAAGCACGGTGGAGGATCGCTTATGGTCTGGGGCTGTATGGCAGCATCTGGTGTTGGGAATTTGGTTTTTATTGAGTCCACGATTAACACATTGGCTTATTTCAACATTAAAAAAAAATGTTGCTCAAAACATTGAAAAATTAGGCCTATCAGGAAACTGGATCTTTCAACAGGACAACGATCCTAAACATAGGTCTAAATTTGTAAGTGAGTGGCTGTTATATCAAACACCAAAACTCTGGATAACCCTCTTGACCGAAAAATCAGACAGAAGGACATTTCCAGCAAGGATGACCTAAATAAGGCTTTGATTGAAGAATGGAGCAAAATCTCTCCAGAATTTACGAAAAAAATTTTGCAGAATACATGCCCAGAAAAATAGGTGATGTCGAGAAGTCCAAAGGAAAGAAAACAAAATACTTGAATGAATATTAATTTAGTTTACGAACATAGATTTTAACTTTACAGAGCTTTGTTTACTTTTTTTTGACGCGAAAAAACGAGAGTATTTTTAGTTTATGTGAATTATTTTTTGCTGTGTTTAGTTTTTGTTTATTATTTATACTAAGTTAAGCTCTTATAATATAAGCCTTGAATTCTGTAATACAACTTTTTATTGTTGTTGAGAATACCAAAAGTCACACTTGTACACATACACATTGTGTGTGTGTGGAAAGGGAATGAACAATGAAGATCACAGAGAGAGGCAAAGCTCTCTCTTCTCTTTGTTCTCTCCCTCTCTGCCTAAGAACATTTTTGCTTCATTTTTGTATGCACATGCGTGCCCTTTTTACTTACTTGCAGACAACGAGAGCGTGCGGTTGTGTTAAAGAAATAAATATTTAAAACGACAATTAAAGTGTTTTTCATTTTACTATTTTGGCAAATAGGGCTGGTGTGTTTCCTGGAGTTGATAAAAAACATTCATTATATAAACTCCATAGGTTATGGGCCCAGTCACAATTTGCAGCTAAGTGCTATAGTGAAGTGCTTTGAATATTAAATTAAATAATTAAAGTGAAATAAAAAAAAAAAAAAAAAAAAAAAAAAAAAAAAAAAAAAAATAATAATAATAATTAATATTGAAATTTGTGCTTATTTGTACATAACAACGCACCAAATTGGAGCACTTTTTTTTTCTTTCAGTTTCTATGCGAGTGTTAAGCAGACTAGCAACACAAATTCTAAGAAGCGCATAACAGTCAAAAAGGAAGAACAGTTATTCTCGGAAGATGGAAAAAGGAAAGAGAAACATAACACCCTTTAACGGGGAAAAGTATTCTATATGGAAATTTAGAGTCAGGGCTTTGTTAGAGGAAAACGAGTTGTTAAAAGTGATTGATGAGGAACCAAGTGATAAGGAAAGTGATGAAGTGAAGCGAGCAGAAAGAAATGCAAAGAGTCTTGTAATTGAATATTTGAGTGACTCTTTTTTAGTTTTTGCCAACAATGGGAACTCGGCTAGGGAGATTTTTGAAAATTTGGACACTATTTACGAGCGTAAAAGCCTGGCATCTCAGCTTTCATTACGCAAACAACTATTGTCTTTAAAATTGAAGGGTGATACTCCGCTATTAAACCACTTTCGTTTATTTGATGATTTGGTTACTGAGTTAGTTGCGGCGGGAGCCAAGATAGATGAAATGGACAAAGTGTCTCATTTGCTTCTAACACTTCCAACTAGCTATGATGGGGTAATAACAGCGATAGAAACTCTCTCTGAGAGCAATTTAACATTAGGCTTTGTAAAGACTCGGCTTCTCGATCACGAAATTAAACTAAAAGGAGTTAGCAAGGACACAAGTGCAAAAGTTTTGCAGGCTATAGGCAATCGAGAGTCTAGGGATAGCACATACAAAAACAAGATAACAAAATTTGTGAAGAACCAATTTCAGAATAAAGCAAAGCTTAGGCTGAAGTGTTTTCATTGCGGCAAATTAGGTCATATAAAGAAAGACTGTTTCTTCCTAAAAAGGCAGGCAGGTGGCAACCAGAATGTTCATGTGCAGAGTAATGTTAGAGAGAGACAGGCTCAGATGGCAACAGCAACGCAGCCAGAACGCTCGTTTGCATTTATGATGAACGTAACGGTTAGTGAGAAACAGACTCAGAAGGCAGCAACGCAGCTGGACTGTGCTTTCGCATTTCTGATGAAATTAGCTAATTCCAGTGAAAAGACAGATGGCGTAGATTTTATATTAGATTCAGGGGCGTCAGATCATATAGTAAATGACATAACTGTATTTTCCGAGTATGAGAATATAAATCCAAGTGTGGCGATTGAGATTGCAAAGCGTGGAGAATTTGTGTATGCTACTGCTAAAGGACAAGTTAGTCTTAACAGTTCTGGGAAAAAACATTACATTACAAAATGTACTGTATTGCAAGGAAATCCCGCACAATTTACTATCCGTGAAGAAGATGCTAGATGCTGGAATGTCCGTCGAATTTAATCCGGATGGTATAAAAGTAATCAAAAATGGTAACTTGGCATTTGAAGGGGTATGTAAGTATAATGTACCGATTATGAAATTTTATTTAAATAGTAAAGTATATACATCCAAAATTTTAAATGATGCTGAATATCGCTTGTGGCATGAAAGGTTAGGCCATATCAGTGTAGGAAAATTCTTAGAAATTAAACGGAATAGCTTGTTTGAAGATGTTGAACTTATAAAAAACGTACAGCTAAATAGAAATGAAATATGTGAGGCGTGTATTAACGGAAAGCAATCTAGGCTAAAATTCGAAAAATCTAAAAACAAAGAAAATATTGACCGCCCATTGTTCGTAGTTCATTCTGACGTGTGTGGTCCGATTACGCCCTCAACTATTGATAATAAAAACTACTATGTAGTATTTATTGATCAGTTCACACATTACTGTGTGACATATTGTTACGAATTTACTCTTGCTAGTTTACTTTGCTAGGTTCGTATCTCTGGATTGACAAATAAAATCAACACTGTTTAATTTAATTCAACAACTCTCTTTATTTCACAACTCGTCTACACTATAGCAGTTTACTCTTAGCACTGATTGATTACGTTGGCGCTGCCACGGCTTATATAGCCACGCACTTCTCGCTGATGCCGACGTGTCCTTCTAGAATATCGCGTCTGGAAATTACCAGAACATACGGCTATAGCCACGCACTTCTCGCTGATGCCGACGTGTCCTTCTAGAATATCGCGTCTGGAAATTACCAGAACATACGGCTATACGGCGCCAGACGCAAGCAGACAGTCGCGGCGCCAGACTCAGCACTTGTTTAACTAGACGAGCAGACAGTGTGGCGCCAGATGTCTACAACAAGACAAATGCTATTCCATATACCTACAGCTATTGTTCATAATCAGGGATGCATATAGTAATACAAATACAACTTAATACTACTTTTTGTAACACTGCCCCTCCACTAAAGCCTAATCGTCCCGATTAGGCACAAATCCTCTTGAACCAAATGGGGCAAGCCTCTCCAAATGTACTACTTTCATTTTACATCGTGCTTTCCCATTTCTTTGTATGCGGTATACCACGTCATTAAGTCGTTTCACCACCATATAGGGTCCTTCCCAGGCTGTCTGCAATTTCGGGGACAAGCCTTTCTTTCGAAGTGGATTGTACAACAGGACCAGATCACCTTCTTCAAAACCTTTTGAATTTGCCGCTTGATCGAACCGGTCCTTCATCTTATTGCTCATCAGATGCGTATGCTGTCTTACCATTAGATGCAATTCATTCATTTCTTCCTTTAAGGCAGAACAATAATCTCCATCATTTCTTACAGCTATAGGATTCGTTCCAAACTTAAGATCAGCAGGGAGTCGCAGATCAGATCCGAAAATAATCTTTGCTGGCGTGTAACCAGTTGTCTCGTGCTTCGCTGAAACGATACGCCAGCAGGAACATCTGGATGCACTTGTCCCAATTCCGTTGATCTTTATCGACGATTTTCCGCAGATGTTCTTCGAGCGTTCGATTGAATCTCTCTACCATCCCATCTGATTGTGGGTTGTAACGCTGTTGTCCGAGTCTTGTGGATGCCCAATAATGTACAGACTTCTTGGAAAATGGAAGATTCGAAATTCCTGCCTTGATCTGAGTGTAATTCGACGGGCACTCCGAACCTTGTTATCCAATTTTCTACAAACGCTTCGGCTACTGTCTTCGCTTCCTGGTTTGGTAAGGCATATACTTCTGGCCATTTACTGAAATAGTCCATGACAACCAGTAGATATTTGTTTCCGGCCGTACTGGTTGGGAACGGACCTGCAATATCCATTGCGACTCGTTCAAATGGTGATCCCACGTTGTACTGTTGTAGCCTACCGCGACTTTTGGCTTTAGGACCTTTAGCTGCCATGCACTCTACGCAATTACTTATCCATTCTGCTATGGAATCTCGACAACCGATCCAGTAGAACCGTTGTTTAATCTTCTCTATAGTTTTTGTTATTCCAAGGTGCCCTCCACTAGGTCCATTGTGATATTCTTTCAATACTTTTGGGATCATGGACTTCGGTACTATGATCAGCAGACGAGAATGTTTGCCATCTTCGCTTTCCCAGGTACGATGAAGGTATCCATTAACGAGGTTTATGCTGTTCCATTGAGCCCTGCTTTTGCAGTTGGACTCTCGCTACTTATTTGTTCCTTTGGTGGTCGTACCCCATTTTCTTTGGCCATTACCAGCTTTGCAAGATCAGGGTCCTCTAGCTGATTGATTCTGATGCGGTGAGGAGTCCAATCATCTTCAGGTTCTATATTCAGTAATCGCACGTCGATTATACCTTCTTTTCCTTCTGATTTGGAGCAATGTTTACATTCCAGTGGACAAGGGCGACGTGATAATGCATCCGCATTTTTGTGGTGAATCCCCTTTCGATGTTCCGTTTCGAAGTCGTAATTCTGTAATCTTTCGATCCATCGTGCAATTTGGCCTTCCGGATTCTTAAACTGTAATAACCATTTTAATGCTGCATGATCAGTCCTCAGCAAGAATCGTTGTCCATACAAATACTTGTGGAAATGTTTTACACATTCCACCACAGCTAGTAGTTCTTTTCGCGTCACACAGTAGTTTTTCTCTGGTTTCCCGAGCACTCTGCTGTAATACCCAATTACTCTTTCTTGTCCGTCGATGAGCTGAGACAGGACACCTCCAATTCCATAAGCGCTCGCATCTGTATCCAGGATGAATTTCTTTCCAGGTATTGGATAAGCCAACATCGGCGCCGTACAAAGTAGTTCCTTAAGCTGCTCAAACGCTTTTTCTTGTTCCAACTGCCATACAAACGGGCGATTCTTCTTTGTTAAATCATGTAAACTTCTAGCCACGTTCGCAAATCCAGGTACGAAACGGCGGTAATACGTGCATAAGCCGAGGAAGCTGCGGAGTTCATGAATGTTGGTGGGTCGAGGCCAATCTTTCACTGCTTTTATTTTTCCTTCCTCGGTGTGAATTCCCTCAGTTGACACTTTATGTCCGAGATATGTGACCTGCTTCTTCCATAGTGAACACTTTTTGGGATTCAAGCGTAATCCGGCTGATGCTATTCGCTGAAAGACTTCCTCTAGATTTTTCAGATGATCATCAAAACTTTTTCCCATGATGATAATGTCATCAAGATACACCAAACATGTCTTCCAGTTGAGTCCTTTTAACACATGTTCCATCAGTCGCTCGAACGTTGCAGGCGCATTACATAACCCAAATGGCATCACAGAGAATTCCCATAACCCGTCGCCCATACTGAAAGCGGTCTTTTCACGGTCACATTCATCAATCTCGACTTGCCAATATCCACTTTGTAGATCGAATGTAGAAAACCATTTCGCTCCAGACAAGGTGTCTAATGTATCGTCGATTCTTGGTAGAGGATAACTGTCTTTCTTTGTGACATCATTCAACTTCCTATAATCTACGCAGAAACGGGTGCTACCATCTTTCTTTTTAACTAAGACGATAGGTGAGCTCCATGGACTTATTGAAGGTTCGATTACACCGTTTTTGTGCATGTCTTCAATAATTTTGTTAGCATCCTCACGTTTTGCTAGTGGAACCCTACGCGGAGCTTGTCGGATGGTTTAGCGTCTCCAGTATTTATGCGATGTTTGACAATGCCGGTTCTTCCTGTGTTTCCTTCGTTTGCAAATATGGATGCGTATTTTCTAATAGTTTTTCTGCTTTTAATTTTTCATTTCCATGCAGTTCGTTCAGTAAATTATTTAAGAATGTAGGACTTATCTGCTGTGGCTCAATAGTAGGCTTTTGTTCTGACCGTTCGCATCGTGCTATTGCACTTATATTCTGGCACTGTCCAATTACTGCTCCTTTCTTCAGCCTTATAGGCGTGTTGAATTCATTCACTACTCTGACCGGAATGGTGGCGTCTTCTCTAGTTTTCACAAGCGTTCTTCCTACCAATATGGGTGTATCTATTTTTGTTGGTTCCACAATCCACAACTCTTCAGTCCCCACCTCCTCCATTCACTTTAGCCCATACAATCGCCTCAGATTTTGGTGGAATACTCTGATTATCATCAACAATCACCCTCTTACTTTCAACGTTGGTCACATATCCGGTGTTTATAGGCATCTCCATGTTCTGGCAAAACAGCATTTGCTTGTTTAAATCCAAAGTAACCCCGTGATCAATCATGAAATCTACTCCCATTATAATTTCATCCGTGATTTCTGCTACGATGAAGGTGTGATTAACTTCCAGGGTACCAATCATCACTTCGCAAAACACTTTTTCCCGCGACAGCTGCTTCCTCTCCGGTGGCCGTTCGAAGCTTGCAACCGACTAATGGTTCAACCGTTCCTCTTACCACATCCGGTCGGATAATTGAATGTGTGGCACCAGTATCCAAAGTAAGCGTTGACAGTCGTCCATTTACGATACCGTTGATAGTAAGATTGTTGTCATGGCGACCTATTTGTGATATCGAGATGGTGGGGCAAAATAGTTGTGGGAACCAGCTCACGCCCCTTTGAACTGTTCCGTTTTAGTTTAACGACTTGTGAGATGTGGATGCTCCGTCCTCGTTTATCTGTTGGTTGTTTCCGTTTTGATGGGTTTACTTTTATATTGCAATTTCGGGCAAAGTGACCCGCTTTTCCACAGTTGAAACATCTGCCTGTTGTATTTACTCGCGGTGCAGCAATTGTCTTCAGAGTCTTCAATATTTCCTCCATCAGCGCCGGTTGTTCCATTTCAACCCTTTGTACTTTGGGTGCTGGTTTACTTAGTAGGGAAGCTGTTCCTGTGTGAGGGCGTGCGAAAACGTTTCAGCAAACGTTCTTTTTGGCATTGCATATGTGGCGCGTTTGGTGTCCACATCACGAATTCCATTTATGAAGCATTGAATTTTTACCCTCTCAATGTAATCCACAGGTGCATCTGCATTTGCCAAATGAGCCAGTCGTTCTATATCAGTTGCGAACTCTTGCAATGACTCGTTCATCTTCTGACCCCTATTTTGCAGTTCGATCTGGTATATTTGTTTCCGGTGCTCACTACCATAACGTCTTTCTATCGCACTCATCAATGCCTCATAGTTGTCCCGTTCACAGTCTGGAATAGTCTGAAGGATTTCTGCTGCCGGTCCTTTCAATGATACAAACAAGGACGCCACTTTGTCCGCTGCATTCCAGTTATTGGCCGTTGCTGTCTTTTCAAACTGAAGTTTGAAAATTGAAATGGAATACTTCCATCGAATGTGGGTGCCTTCAATCTTTGATTATTTGTTGATGGTGCAGGGCCATGTAGTTGCAGTTCTCGCACACGATTACTTAATTGCAGAACTTCTGATTTTAAATTTTCTTCGCCATTTTTTAAAGTGCTTAATTCGTCTTCAAATTTTGAAAATTTCTCTTGCACTTGTTTTTGTAGTTGTGTAGTATTTTCCGTAATCTGTTGTGTAAGGCGAGACTCTAACTGTGATGTATTTTCAGCTATTTGCGTCATTTGCTGTGCCAAACGATTTTCTGTTTGCACTACATTTTCTGTTATTTGTGATATATTTTCAGCTATTTGCTGTGCCAGACGATTTTCTGTTTGCACTGCATTTTCTGCTATTTGTGATGTATTTTCAGCTATTATTTGCTTAATAGCCACTAACAGCATGTTCGTGTCTGCACTTGATGATGTTCGTTGTTCTTCTACTTTTTCTTCTACCTTTGTAGAAGTTTCTGGCCCATTAAATTCGAACTCGTCCACATTAATTCCATCCGCTCCCATTGCTTCACGTAATCGTGCCTGCAGATCCGCCTTTTGCCCGCTTATCGGCAAATTACGCTCCTCCAGTTGCTTTTTTTAATTGCTGAATTCTCAATTCTCCGAATTTAACCATCTTGAATTTGGATTATTTGACAATCCCACTTCTGACACCAATTGTTACGAATTTACTCTTGCTAGTTTACTTTGCTAGGTTCGTATTCTCTGGATTGACAAATAAAAATCAACACTGTTTAATTTAATTCAACAACTCTTTATTTCACAACTCGTCTACACTATAGCAGTTTACTCTTAGCACTGATTGATTACGTTGGCGCTGCCACGGCTTATATAGCCACGCACTTCTCGCTGATGCCGAAGTGTCATTCTAGAATATCGCGTCTGGAAATTACCAGAACTTACGGCTTTTGCCACGCACTTCTCGCTGATGCCGTCGTGTCCTTCTATAATTTCGCGTCTGGAAATTTCAGAACATACGGCTATACGGCGCCAGACGCAAGCAGACAGTCGCGGCGCCAGACTCAGCACTTGTTTAAACTAGACGAGCAGGACAGTGTGGCGCCAGATGTCTACAACAAGACAAATGCTATTCCATATACCTACAG
Source organism: Bactrocera dorsalis (assembly GCF_023373825.1). Lineage (NCBI taxonomy): Eukaryota > Metazoa > Arthropoda > Insecta > Diptera > Tephritidae > Bactrocera > Bactrocera dorsalis. Next base: position 15,548,067 of record NC_064306.1, on the reverse strand, counting down.
CTATTGTTCATAATCAGGGATGCATATAGTAATACAAATACAACTTAATACTACTTTTTGTAACAATATTTAATAACTTATAAATCAGACGTGTTTTTTGTATTCAAAGACTTTGTGGCGAAAAAGTGAGGCTCATTTCAACTTAAAAATGGTAAATCTATATATTGATAATGGTAGGGAATACCTCCCTAATGAAATGCGTGAATTTTGTGTAGAAAAAGGTATCAGCTATCATTTAACGGTTCCTCATACCCCACATTTGAATGGTGTTGCAGAACGGATGATTAGAACAATCACCGAAAAAGCTCGTTCTATGATTAACTGTACTAAACTTAATAAAAGTTTTTGGGGTGAAGCTGTTTTAACAGCAACTTATTTAGTTAATAGGTCCCCAAGTAGAGCTTTGGAAAATATAAGAAAAACACCATATGAGATGTGGCATAAAAAGAAGCCAATATTAAAATATTTAAAAAATTTTTGGATCAACTGTATACGCACTAAATAAAGTGCGTAAGCGAAAATTTGATGAGAAATCTATCAAGGACTATACTCGTTGGGTATGAGCCAAATGGCTATAAATTGTGGAATGAGGAATCGAGAAAATTTATGATAGCTAGAGATGTAGTGGTGGACGAAAAAAAATATAAAATCTATGACCTTAAATGAAAATGACTCTGTGGTAAACATAGTGATGTTAGCAGAAGTCATGATTCTCAATGAAGAGAATGAAGAGTCAAATTTTTCATCACAGGAAATGAATGAATCAATGGATTCAAAGTTGGTGAAAACTCAAATGAAAATTCCACTTGTCTCGAGAATACCGATCCAGTAGTTGAAACTGGTGATAATATAAAGTGTGATTTTTAAGAGCTTGATAACTTTTTTAAAAAAAAAAACGCATAAAATTTGCAAAATCTCATCGGTTCTTTATTTGAACGTTAGATTGGTTCATGACATTTACTTTTTGAAGATAATTTCATTTAAATGTTGACCGCGGCTGCGTCTTAGGTGGTCCATTCGGAAAGTCCATTTGGGCAACTTTTTGAGCATTCGGCCGGAATAGCCCGAATTTCTTCGGAAATGTTGTCTCCAAAGCTGGAATAGTTGCTGGCTTATTTCTAGTAGACTTAGCCCACAAAAAATAGTCTAAAGGCGTTAAATCGCATGATCTTGGTGGCCAACTTACGGGTCCATTTCTTGAGATGAATTGTTGTCCGAAGTTTTCCCTCAAAATGGCCATAGAATCGCGAGCCATCTTGTTGAAACCACATGTCAACCAAGTTCAGTTCTTCCATTTTTGGCAACAAAAAGTTTGTTAGCATCGAACGATAGCGATCGCCATTCACCGTAACGTTGCGTCCAACAGCATCTTTGAAAAAATACGGTCCAATGATTCCACCAGCGTACAAACCACACCAAACAGTGCATTTTTCGGGATGCATGGGCAGTTCTTGAACGGCTTCTGGTTGCTCTTCACCCCAAATGCGGCAATTTTGCTTATTTACGTAGCCATTCAACCAGAAATGGCCTCATCGCTGAACAAAATTTGTCGCGAAAACACATTTCGAACCGAACACTGATTTTGGTAATAAAATTCAATGATTTGCAAGCGTTGCTCGTTAGTAAGAGTCTATTCATGATGAAATGAAAGAATACTGAGCATCTTTCTCTTTGACACCATGTCTGAAAGCCACGTGATCTGTCAAATACTAATGCATGCATGAAAATCCTAACCTCAAAAAAATCAACCCGTCACAAGAAAATGAAAATCAACAAGTCAGACGCCGTGAGAGAAATAAAGATAAACCAAAATTATCATATAAATTTTTAGAAAAATGTCTTATGAATACCCAATTATGTTTAAGTGATATTCCCAATACATATGAGGAAATTAAATTTCGCGATGACAGAACCTTGTGGGAGGAAGCCATTCAAGGATGAACTAAATTCTCATTTTGTAAATAATACATGGTGCTTAGTGCAAAGGCCTATGGATAAAAAACATAGTAGATTGCAAGTGGGTTTTTAGTTTGAAGCAAGATGAAAATGGTAATTTACTAAAATATAAGGCAAGACTGGTAGCAAGGGGCTTCACCCAAGAATATATGATGGATTATGATGAGACCTTTGCACCTGTTGCACGAATTTCTAGTTTCAGATTTCTTTTAGCGTTTTATAATCAATATAATTTACTGATCCATCATATGGATGTAAAAAACAGCATTTTTATATGGAACTTTAAAGGATGAAATTTATATGAAGGTTCCAAAAGGTTTTAAACCAGTATGATGGAAATAAAGTATGTAAACTAAATAAAGCTATTTATGGCCTTAAGGCAAGCTGCACGATGCTGGTTTGAGGTTTTTGAAAGTGCACTTAAAAATTTTGGTTTTCAGAATCTAGAAGTAGACCGATGTATATATATTTTAAATAAGGGAGATATAAGTAAAAATATATATATACTATTATATGTTGACGATGTGGTAATTGCCACCAGTAGTTCCGAAAGTATGTCTAAATTTAAAACTTATCTTTCAAGTACGTTTCAAATGACTGACTTATGTGAAATACGACATTTCCTTGTAATAAAAATTGGTCGAAAAAGATGATCAATTTGTCTCAGTCAATCTGCATATACTAAAAATATTTTAAAGAAATTCAAAATGGAAGATTGTAATCCAGTTAGTACCCCTCTTCCAAGTAAACTAAATTATGAGGACTTGCAAGCTGAAGAACCGTGTGAGGCACCATGTAGGAATTTAATTGGCTGTTTAATGTATATAATGTTGTGCACACGTCCGGACTTGAGTACATCAATAAGTATCTTAAGCCGGTACACTAATAATAATAATAAAGAATTATGGCAATGTCTTAAACGAGTTTTAAGATACCTAAAAGGAACTGTTGACTTAAAGTTATCGTTCAAAAGGAATCTTAAAGTGAATAATATTCTTATAGGGTATGTCGATTCTGATTGGGCTGGAAATGAGACTGATAGGAGAAGTACTACAGGATATATATTTAAAATGTTTGGAAATTGTTCAATTTCCTGGAGTACTATGAAACAAAAATCAGTAGCTGCTTCATCTACCGAAGCCGAATATATGGCCTTATTTGAAGGTGTTAGAGAAGCATTATGGCTAAAGTCATTAATAAATGAAATTAAGTTAAAATTAAATGGCCCAATAGATATTTTGAAAGACAACCAAGGTTGTATTAGTATAGCCAATAATCCTACTTGACACAAGAGAACTAAGCAGATAGATATTAAATATCATTTTACCAGGGAACCAAATTGAAAACAAACTAATCTGCGTCAAGTATATTTCCACAGATTTCCAATTGGCAGATATTCTAACGAAGCCACTACCAACAACTAGATTCACTGCACTGCGAGACCAAACTGGACTAACTGGACCTTCAGCCTGAACATAATTCACCTTTAAAACCAAGTCAAACTGGATCTCTTGGCATATACATATATATATAGATATATTTAAACAATAATCAATTTCTAGTCTAACCATTGCTGTTTATATAAACGAATCTTGTTAATTTATATTTTTTTTTATGATCTGATTGGGTTTTAATGGGTTTCCCCAATTCTTTGCAGCAAATGCTGGATCAAACAAGTAAGGAAGGCTAAGTATCGGGTGTCACCGAACATTTTATACTCGCATGATAAAAGTGATATCGAGACTTCATTATCCGTCATTTACATATTTGTTTATTTTGGTTCCTAATGTATATATTGCATTATACAGAGAATCAGATGGAATTCCAAAATAGCGTTATATCGGAAGAAGGCGTGGTTGTTAACCGATTTCGCCCATATTTAGTACATATAATCAAGGTGTAAGAAAATATTATATACCAAATTTCATTGAGATCGGTCGAGTACTTCCTGAGATATGGTTTTTGGTCCATAAGTGGGCGACGCCACGCCCATTTTCAATTTAAAAAAAAGGCTGGGTGCAGCTTCCTTCTGCCATTTTTTCCGTAAAATTTAGTGTTTCTGACGTTTTTGTTAGTCGGTTAATGCACTTTTAGTGATTTTCAACATAACCTTTGTATGGGAGGTGTTCGTGGATTTTATCCGATTTCTTCCATTTTTGAATGTATATGGAAATACCTGAAGAAAACGACTCTATAGAGTTTGGTTGACATAGCTATAGTAGTTTCCGAGATATGTACAAAAACCTTAGTAGGGGGCGGGGCCACGCCCACTTTTCCAAAAAAATTAAATTAAAATATGCCCCTCCCTAATGCGATGGTTTGTGCCAAATTTCACTTTAATATCTTTATTTATGGCTTAGTTATGACACTTTATAGGTTTTCGGTTTCCGCCATTTTGTAAGCGTGGCAGTGGGTCGATTTTGCCCATCTTCGAACTTAACCTTCTTATGGAGCCAAGAAATACGTATACCAAGTTTCATAATGATATCTCAATTTTTACTCAAGTTACAGCTTGCACGGACAGACGGACGGACGGGACGGACGGACAGACGGACGGAACGGACAGAGGACGGACGGACAGACGGACGACGGACGGACAGAGGACGGGACGGACAGACGAACGGACGGACGGACAGAGACATCCGGATTCAACTCTACTCCTCACCCTGATCACTTTGGTATATATAACCCTATATCTGATTCTTTTAGTTTTAGGACTTACAAACAACCGTTATGTGAACAAAACTATAATACTCTTTAGCAACTTTGTGCGAGAGTATAAAAAGAAAGAGTCCCCAGAGAAGAAAAATAATACAATCATTTGAATATGCACGCACTCGTCTGAAAATTATGTATCTTTTGTTATTCCTTAATTTTGTATCAGTGGATCTTTTGAGGTGGCGTGTTGAGAATACCAAAAGTCACACTTGTACACATACACATTGTGTGTGTGTGGAAAGGGAATGAACAATGAAGATCACAGAGAGAGGCAAAAGCTCTCTCTTATATTTGTTCTCTCCCTCTCTGCCTAAGAACATTTTTGCTTCATTTTTGTATGCACATGCGTGCCCTTTTTACTTACTTGCAGACAACGAGAGCGTGCGGTTGTGTTAAAGAAATAAATATTTAAAACGACAATTAAAGTGTTTTCATTTTTACTATTTTGGCAAATAGGGCTGGTGTGGTTCCTGGAGTTGATAAAAAAACATTCATTATATAAACTCCATAGTGCATTAAAGACTGCGTGTTATAAACACTTTAAAATTGATATGACAGCTGTTTACTTATTTTTCGCCCTGCACAGTTAGTTCGGTCACCCCTGATCCCTTTGTATCATTAATAGATGCAATTAAATATGTATATACATTGCAACTTAAAAAGTTCGATCTTTCCTCTTTCCAATAAGGGGGCGTGATGGGAGTAAAATAATTTAAAACCCACTGAATTTTATTTAAAATAATCGAATTTGTTAGAAGTATCAAATGGGTAACAAATATAATAACATATCGAGGTAACATATATGCTCGTTACTGCTAACATGTTTATATGTTAATGGTAACAAACTGCTAACGAAAACGAGATAACCGAACGAGTTTGCTCTGGAGTTCGTTATAAATCAGAACAGAGGATTAATACCTCGACCTGACGTACGGTATAGAGCAAAGAGAGGAATTCCGGACGAAAAGATGCAGGTAGACGAGGTGGCTACTCGTTCCCTGCACCAGTGCGGCTGAGCAGGCTGCAACTGCGGAGGCCACAGTGGTAGTCTCCTCCCGCAAGAGCTTCTAGAGCGGCTTTAAGACCTGGATGTCGGTGCGAGGGACAGTGCAGATGAGGACCAGTTCCTCATAGAAACGATCGCAAGTGAACCTGAATCATACGACGTCAGCATCCGTTGTCATCGCGAGCAGGTTCTCGTCGGAACCGGGCGTCCTGATAACACAAAGCCATGGGTCCACAAAGGAGAGGTCAGGGGCCCGAATCTTGGACTCCAATAAGGTAATCTGGAATCTCTCTAGTGGGAGGCCTCCACGATCTATAGTAGTTAGAAAAAATATTTATTACTTCTGTATTTCAGAGTTCTCTGATCCTGTGTGTGATGCCAACGGACTGCAATTCACGAGTTGGTATCTAATAGATTTTATTTTTAGTATAATAATAATCAAAGTATTAAGAATGTAGGTGCGAACCCACATTAGGAAGTGCTGTACATCACCCTGAGGAACGACTGACATCACTGTGGAGAGTGTCGTCAGAACCTTCATTGTCGAATCAAAGGATCATGAGATTCGGACTAGGGGTAGAGGTGCACTGATGATGTGCAATTGGTGGGGTTAAATCCTGAGGGTGTAAGCCAAGGATTATCAGATGGTTGTACACCATGATAATGCAACCAATTCGAATCTGAAACTTACCCCGCTACACCTGGTTATCGGTCATGTCGCCAAACACATTCTGCTCTAAAATGACAGCAGAAAGGTTTGGCAAAGGTAAGGTAATGTCTTCTCAACGTTTGAATGAGCTAAATGGCGTAATAACATTGTCACCTCTCTCTAGGGATAGCATTACCAAAACGGTTAACTTCGCTAGGAAGTTTAAGATTACTCTCAGCAGTAAGGCCGAATGAAGCGATTTCGCTCTCGAGCCACTGCCTAGGGACAGTATAATCAAGTGATGTTGATTCGAAAATGTCGAATATTCCAAGGTCTATAAGTCGGTGTGTAGAGTTAAACCTCCGAAGCAATTATCGCAATGAACGTATAGCCAAGCGGCACTCAATATAGAACGACTGAATAGTCTATCAGAATGTAACTAAGTGCACGTCATTTAAGTGCCAGATCACAAAGGTATAGCTAGGAATGAAGCTTTCCCGCTCTACAGCATGCCGGTTCTGCGATTTAGAGTCTGAAACACCAGAACACCTACTAATGGAGTACACAGCATTGGAACTTATCAATTTGCTGGGGCTAGTTGAGACGTTGCGACACAATAGACCCTAGTTCGCGGTGCAATCCTCACTTACTTATCTAATCTAATTAGTGCAGGTAAGAGTGGTCCCTTGGGGAGCATACCAGCAGGTAAAGATAACTGCGAACGGAAAAGGTGGCGCGAATCCCTCAACAACTCCTTCCAGTTGGTAAACTAATCGGAATTGGAATTGAATCAATATTTTTATGTTTTAGTTATCGTTTTGGCTCTATGGCTAGATCATCCTGAAAATAAACATTTTGATGTGCTCAAATAGCTGCCTTTTTTTTTAAATCCCAATGTATTTTTCGAAAACTTTGCCCTTTTTTGAGACATTGAATTAAAATTCGTATAATTTTTAATTATATTGTGCCCACTTCAATAACTCATGCTCAATTTACAAGCTATTTGACGTTTGGATAATTTATTTTTATATAATTAAAGCTACGATTTCTGATTTCTTTTCTCGTGACAACACCATGTTCACTTTATTTTCTTCACGTTTTATTCAAAAGAAAACGGATGAAATCAAATGAAAACACCGCTCACTCCCCATATAACGGTACTATTAAAAACTACAAAAACGCGATTAATCAATAACTAAGAGCGCCAGAGATGGTATGAGTGGGTATTATATGGACCGCCCACTTTTTGGTGATATCCCATATCTCGGGACCCGACTGACTGATTTCGACAAAATTTGGTATATGGTATTTTTTTTCATATTTTTATGTCACATTGTTAAAATGGGCGAAGTCGGATAATAACCACACCTATTTCCTATATAGCTGAATTTTAAATTCCACTTGATTCGTTTAGTCTGCAGTACACAAATCAAGAAAGCAATTACTATAACAAGATAAAACTTTGCACCAAAAATTGTTTAGATCCAACAAAAACTGTTTACGCCCCCAGGTACCGAATATTTGGACCCCAGTACCCACAGTTGACTTTTGTTCGAAAATATCACTCAATATGTGATATATATAATTGAAATTCAGGAATAGTACTTCTATGACAATGGTATGTCAGTATGTCAAAAATTCGTTGAATCAGGCCAATACTTTACTTAGTCCCCATATACCTAATATAAAGATAATCGAACTTCATATATCGGCTAACGTGCAAGTTATCTGGTTGTATTTGTGGTTTTTGATTGGTTGAAAATTGCCTAAATTAGATTAAATTGAGCGAAAACTTTTTAATTCAAAAAAAAAACGAACATCCGGCTGACTTTACTCGTAAATTGTTTTACCGATTATTGGAATTTCTACACGTCCTTTTGATTCTTGTAATTTTCTCCGTCTTGATTCTGTAATTTTCAAGGTATAAAATATCGGGTTGCACCCGCACCCAGCACTTAGGCCATTCCTTACTTGTTAGAAATTAGTTGCTTTCTTCTTAATATGAAACAGTTTCCAACACTCGGTTGACAGTGAAAAATATACTCTTTTAAACCTCTAGCTTTAAAAGAGAGATAAACCGAAGACAGCTGACACAATTAAGGGAACGGGACTATACCAGTTATCGACAACCTTCAAAAAAAAAATTTATTGTTTTTTTCGATAGCATTATATTTCCATAAAAATAACCTGTGATTGCGGGAAGACCCTATCTTGAATAGTTTTTTGAATAGCGGCGTTCTAAAGAGCGACAGCGCTCAGAGGTGCAACATATACATATAAGACATTTTTCAAAATTGCTGACATCATAACTCAACGAGGAATGACCGGAAGATTAACACTACAAAGTTAAAACTGGAGTATTTTTAATTACCATTGTACTATACAATGAACTACGATCTTTTTGATTGGTTGAAAATTGTTTTTTGTCAATTTGACATTAAAAAAAAACGACCATTTTTTAATTAAAAAAAAAAAATATTGTTTTTCTAAATAACGTCATTTTGATATTTTTCAAAGATCGTAGGGTCATTGTATAGGAAATATGTTTAAGTTTTAATTAAACTTTTTAAATTTTTTTGTTTCAGCTACTCATTCGGCCGGAATTTCATGCAAACAGTTGGTGCACTTTTTTGGCACCTCCGAAGGGACAGCCCATAACTCCGTTATTTTCCAACATTTTTGTAAAAAAAAAAAAAAAAAAAATATTCTATAAACATATACATAGCTGAAAATATACCTTATTACGTTCAAAAGAAGTTTCGAAATAATTTCAATCCGCATACTTTCTCTTAAAAAAAATTCACGCGAAATCGCCTAATTTTT
>NC_064306.1:15427701-15538415 GCF_023373825.1 Bactrocera dorsalis | reverse complement strand
CTTTGTTAGGTTCGTATCCTGGATTGACAAATAAAATCAACACTGTTTAATTTAATTCAACAACTCTTTATTTCACAAACTCGTCTACACTATAGCAGTTTACTCTTAGCACTGATCGATTACGTTGGCGCTGCCACGGCTTATATAGCCACGCAATTCTCGCTGATGCCGACGTGTCCTTCTAGAATATCGCGTCTGGAAATTACCAGAACATACGGCTATACGGCGCCAGACGCAAGCAGACAGTCGCTTCGCCAGACGCTGCAATTGTTCAAGCAGAAGGCTGTGGCGCCAGATGTCTATTGTTTCGACAAGCAGACAGTCGCGGCGCCAGATGTCTAGGTTTCTCAAGCAGACAGCCGTGGCGCCAGATGTCTACAACAAGACAAATGATATTCCATATACCTACAGCTATTGTTCATAATCAGGGATGCATATAGTAATACAAATACAACTTAATATATTTTAACACAACTTAATACTACTTTTGTAACACGGCCCTCCACTAAAGCCTAATATCCGGATTAGGCACAAATCCTCTTGAACCAAATGGGGCGAGCCTCTCCAAATGTACTACTTTCATTTTACATCGTGCTTTTCCCTTTCTTTGTATGCGGTATACAACGTCATTTAAGTAGTTTCATCACCATTATAGGGTCCTTCCCAGGCTGTCTGTAGATCGGGGAAAAGCCTTTCTTTGTAAGTGGATTGGTACAAACAGGGACCAGATATCACCTTCTTCGAAAAACTTTTGAATTTGCCGCTTGCTCGAACCGGTCCTTCATCCTATTGCTCATCAGATGCGTATGCTGTCTTACCATTAGATGCAATTCATTCATTTCTTCCTTTAAGGCAGAACAATAATCTCCATCATTTCTTACAGCTGTAGGATTCGTTCCATAATTAAGATCAGCAGGGAGTCGCAGATCAGATCCGAAAATAATCTTTGCTGGCGTGTAACCAGTTGTCTCGTGCTTCGCTGAACGATAACGCCAGCAGGAACATCTGGATGCAACTTGTCCCAATTCCGTTGATCTTTATCAACGATTTTCCGCAGATGTTCTTCGAGCGTCGTTGGAATCTCTCCACCATTCAATACTGATTGTGGATGTAACGCTGTTGTCCGTGTCTTGTGGATGCCCATAATGTACAGACTTCTTGGAAAATGGAAGATTCGAAATTCATGCCTTGATCTGAGTGTAATTCGACGGGCACTCCGAACCTTGGATCCAATCTTTCTACAAACGCTTCGGAATACTGTCTTCGCTTCTAGGTTTGGTAAAGGCATATACTTCTGGCCATTTACTGAGATAGTCCATGACAACCAAGTAGATACTTGTTTCCGGCCCCGTACTGGTGGGAACGGACCTGACAATATCACATTTGGCGAACTCGTTCAACTGGTGATCCCACGTTTGTACTGTTGATAGGGCCCCTACCGCGACTTTTGGCTTTAGGACCTTTAGCTGCAATGCAATCTACGCAATTACTTACCCATTCTTCTATTGAATCTCGACAAGCGATCCAGCGTATACCGTTTGTTTAATCTTCTCTATAGTTTTTGTAATCCCAAGGTGGCCCCTCCACTAGGTCCATTGTGATATTCTTTCAATTACTTTCGGGATCATGGACTTCGGTTACTATGATACAGCAGACGAGGACTGTTTGCCATCTTCACTTTCCCTGGTACGATGAATTGTATCCCTTAACGAGGTTTATGCTGTTTCCATTGGGGCCCAATATGCTTTTGCAGTTGGACTCTCGCTACAGTCTTTGTTCCTTTGGTGGTCGTACCCCATTTTCTTTGGCTATAATCAGCTTTGCAAGAATCAGGAAGTCCTCCAGCTGATTGATTCTGAGCGGGTGAGGAGTCCAAGTCATCTTCAGGTTCTCTATTCAGTGATCGCACGTCGATTATACCTTCTTTTCTCTCTGATTGTTAGAGACCAATGTTTAAATTCCAGTGGACAAGGGCGATGTGATAATGCATCCGCATTTTTTGTGGTGAATCCTCCATTCTGTGTTCTGTTGGTTTGTTTCACATTTTGATGTGTTTTACTTTTATCTTCGCAAATTCGGGCAAAGTGACCCGCTTTTCTACAGTTTGAAACATACTGCTTGTTGTATTTGACTCGCTGTGCAGCAAGTTGTCTTCAGAAGTCTTCAATATTTCTTCACCATCAGCGCCGGTGGTTCCCTTTCAATCCTTTGTACTAGTTTGTGTGGCTGGTTTACTTAGTAGGGAAGGCTGTTTCCCCTGTGTGAGGGCGTGCGAAACCGTTTCAGTCAAACGTTCTTTTTGGCATTGCATATGTGGCGGCGCGTTTTGGTGTCCACATCACGAATTCCATTTATGAAACATTGGAATTTTACCCTCTCAATGTAATCCACAGGTGCATTCTGCATTGTGCCAAATGAGCCAGGTCGTTCTATTTCCAGTTTGCGAAACTCTTTGCAATGACTCGTTTTCATCTTCTGACCCTATTTTGCAGGTTCGATCTAGGTATATGCTTGGTTTCCGGTGCCGCAACAATACCCAATATCGGTCCTTTCTATCGCACTCATCAATGCCTCATAGGTTTTGTCCCGTTCACCAAGTCTGGAATAGGTCTGAAGGATTTCTGCCGCAAGGTCCTTTCAATGATACAAACAAGGACGCAACTTTGTCCGCTGCATTCCAATTATTGGCCTGTTGCTGTCTTTTCAAACTGAAGTTTGCAAAATTTGAAATGGAATACTCCCATCGAATGTGGGTGCCTTTCAATCTTTGATTATTTGTTGATGGTGCAGGGCCATGTAGTTGCAGTTCTCGCACACGATTACTTAATTGCAGAACTTCTGATTTTTAGAATTTTCTTTCGCCATTTTTTTAAAGTGCTTAATTCGTCTTCAAATTTGAAAATGTCTCTCTGCACCTTGTGTATTGTAGTTGGTAGTGTAGTATTTTCCTAATCTGTTGCTGTAAGGCGAAGACTCTAACTGTGATGTATTTTCAAGCTATTTGCGTTATTTGCTGTCGCCAGAACTATTTTCTGTTTGCACTACAATTTTCTGCTATTTGCTGTGCCAGACGATTTTTCCTGTTTGCACTGCATTTTCTGCTATTTTCGCTATTTTGCTTAATAGCCCACTAACAGTATGTTCGTGTCTACGCTTGATGATGTTCGTTGTTCTTCTACTTTTTCTTCTACCTTTGTAGAAGTTTCTGGGCCATCAAATTCGAATTCGGTCGACATTAATTCCATCCGCTTCCCATTGCTTCACGTAATCGTGCCTGCCAGATCCGCCTTTTGCCCGCTTAATCGGCAAATTACGCTCCTCCAGTTCCTTTTTTAATTGCTGACTTCCTCAATTCCTCTGCGAATTTAACCATCTTGAATTTGGATTATTTGACAATCCCACTTCGGCCACCCAATTGTTACGAATTTAACTCGTAGCTAGCTGACTTTGTTAGGTTCGTTATCTCTGGCGATTGACAAATAAAATTAAACACTTGTTTAATTTAATTCAACAACTCTTTATTTTCACAACTCGTCTACACTATACGCAGTTTACCTCTTAGCACTGATCGATTTACGTTGGCGCTTTGCCAACGGCTTAATATTAGCCACGCACTTCTCGCTGATGCCGACGTGTCCTTCTAGAATATCGCGTCTGGAAATTACCAGAAACATACTGCTATACGGCGCCAGACCGCAAGCCAGGACAGTCCGCGGCGCCAGACTCTGCAAATTGTTCAAGCAGACGGCTTGTGGCGCCAGCAGATGTTCTATTGTTTCGACAAGCGGACAGTGCGGGCGCCAGATGTATATTGTTTCTCAAGCAGACAGACGTCATGGCGCCAGGATGGTCTTACAACAAGACAAATGCCTATATCCATATCCCTACAGCTATTGTTATGCATAAGACATAGGTAAGCTATGCACTAACAAAAGTATTTGTTACCCTGACTGTAAAGAGATTTGATAACAAATGTATGTAATTATGTTACAACAAGACAGCATACCATATTTGCCATTGGTTAGAGCGAGAAAATCATTGAACATCAAAAAAAGGGAAACAAGCGTATGCCTTAAAGGGCTTACGGATGGCTGTGCTGCCTCTGAACTACCGGCGGAGACACTGGGGGCAGAGGAGCTTACCGATCTGCAGGAGCTCCTCATGGAAGAGGTGGTTAGGGGGTGTGAGGATCCGGTATCCTTCCATGGGGTTACATAGCGCTTATGCACTACATGACGGTCTTCCTCCCAAGAAATGCGGGATAACCGAACGAGTTTGCTCTGGAGTTCGTTATAAATCAGAACAGAGGGATTAATACCTCGACCTGGCGTATGGTATAGAGCAAAGAGAGGAATTCCGGACGAAAAGATGCAGGTAGACGAGGTGGCTACTCGTTCCCTGCAAAAGTGCGGCTGAGCAGGCTGCAACTGCGGAGGCCACACGCAAGAGCTTCTAGAGGGACTTTAAGACCTGGATGTCGGTGCGAGGGCCGGTGCAGATGAGAACCAGTTCCTCATAGAACCGATCGCAAGTGAACCTGTATCATACGACGTCAGCATCCGCTTTCATCGCGAGCAGGTTCTCGTCGGAACCTGGGCGTCCTGATAATACAAAGCCATGGGTCCACAAAGGAGAGGTCAGGGGCCGAATCTTGGACTCCAATAAGGTAATCTGGAATCTCTCTAGTGGGAGGCCCCAAAGATCTATAGTAGTTAGAAAAAATATTTATTACTTCTGTATTTCAGAGTTCTCTGATCCTGGGGTGTGATGCCAACGGACTGCAATTCACGAGTTGAGTATCTAATAGATTTTATTTTTAGTATAATAATAATCAAAGTATTAAGAATGTAGGGTGCGAACCCACATTAGGAAGTGCTGTACATCACCCTGAGTAACGACTGACATCAATGTGGAGAGTGTCGTCAGAACCTTCATTGTCGAATCACAGGATCATGAGATTCGGACTAGGGGTAGAGGTGCACTGATGATGTGCAATTGGTGGGGTTAAATCCTGAGGGTGTAAGCCAAGGATTATCAGATGGTTGTACACCATGATAATGCAACCAATTCGAATCTGCAACTTACCCCGCTACACCTGGTTATCGGTCATGTCGCCAAACACATTCTGCTCTAAAATGACAGCAGAAAGGTTTGGCAAAGGTAAGGTAATGTCTTCTCAACGTTTGAATGAGCTAAATGGCGTAATAACATTGTCACCTCTCTCTAGGGATAGCATTACCAAAACGGTTAACTTCGCTAGGAAGTTTAAGATTACTCTCAGCAGTAAGGCCGAATGAAGCGATTTCGCTCTCGAGCCACTGCCTAGGGACAGTATAATCAAGTGATGTTGATTCGAAAATGTCGAATATTCCAAGGTCTATAAGTCGGTGTGTAGAGTTAAACCTCCGAAGCAATTATCGCAATGAACGTATAGCCAAGCGGCACTCAATATAGAACGACTGAATAGTCTATCAGAATGTAACTAAGTGCACGTCATTTAAGTGCCAGATCACAAAGGTATAGCTAGGAATGAAGCTTTCCCGCTCTACAGCATGCACTAAAATGGTAGGACCGGAACCTTTGTTTGCGGTTGGTCCTTCCACCTTAAAGGAGATGCTCCGCAATAATGAAGCAGAGGTAGTAATGGTTGGTTACAACCTCAAAAGGTTTAATATGTAATTGACCATTGTAGCCTTAAGAAGCACTTATTTAACATGGGCTTAGCTTCCGGTGCAAATTGTCGGTTCTGCGATTTAGAGTCTGAAACACCAGAACACCTACTAATGGAGTACACAGCATTGGAACTTATCAATTTGCTGGGGCTAGTTGAGACGTTGCGACACAATAGACCCTAGTTCGCGGTGCAATCCTCACTTACTTATCTAATCTAATTAGTGCAGGTAAGAGTGGTCCCTTGGGGAGCATACCAGCAGGTAAAGATAACTGCGAACGGAAAAGGTGGCGCGAATCCCTCAACAACTCCTTCCAGTTGGTAAACTAATCGGAATTGGAATTGAATCAATATTTTTATGTTTTAGTTATCGTTTTGGCTCTATGGCTAGATCATCCTGAAAATAAACATTTTGATGTGCTCAAATAGCTGCCTTTTTTTTTAAATCCCAATGTATTTTTCGAAAACTTTGCCCTTTTTTGAGACATTGAATTAAAATTCGTATAATTTTTAATTATATTGTGCCCACTTCAATAACTCATGCTCAATTTACAAGCTATTTGACGTTTGGATAATTTATTTTTATATAATTAAAGCTACGATTTCTGATTTCTTTTCTCGTGACAACACCATGTTCACTTTATTTTCTTCACGTTTTATTCAAAAGAAAACGGATGAAATCAAATGAAAACACCGCTCACTCCCCATATAACGGTACTATTAAAAACTACAAAAACGCGATTAATCAATAACTAAGAGCGCCAGAGATGGTATGAGTGGGTATTATATGGACCGCCCACTTTTTGGTGATATCCCATATCTCGGGACCCGACTGACTGATTTCGACAAAATTTGGTATATGGTATTTTTTTTCATATTTTTATGTCACATTGTTAAAATGGGCGAAGTCGGATAATAACCACACCTATTTCCTATATAGCTGAATTTTAAATTCCACTTGATTCGTTTAGTCTGCTGTACACAAATCAAGAAGCAATTACTATAACAAGATAAAACTTTGCACCAAAAATTGTTTAGATCCAACAAAAACCGTTCAAGCCCCTAGGTACCGAATATTTGGACCCCAGTACCTATAGTTGACTTTTGTTCGAAAATATCACTCAATATGTGATATATATAATTGAAATTCAGGAATAGTACTTCTATGACAATGGTATGTCAGTATGTCAAAAATTCGTTGAATCAGGCCAATACTTTACTTAGTCCCCATATACCTAATATAAAGATAATCGAACTTCATATATCGGCTAACGTGCAAGTTAGTGGTTGGATTTGGTTGGTTTTTGATTGGTTGAAAATTGCCAATTTGACATTAAAAAAACGACCATTTTTTAATTCAAAAAAAAAACGACCATTTTTTAATTCAAAAAAAAAAAAAACGATTTTTTTCTAAATAACGTCATTTTGATATTTTTCAAAGATCGTAGGTCATTGTATAGGAAATATGTTTAAGTTTAATAAACTTTTTAAATTTTTTTGTTTCAGCTACTCATTCGGCCGGAATCATGCCAACAGTTGGTGCACTTTTTTGGCACCTCCGAAGACAGCCCATAACTCCGTTATTTTCCAACATTTTTGTAAAAAAAAAAAAATCTTAAAATATACATAGCTGAAAATATACCTTATTACGTTCAAAGAAGTTCGAAATATTCAATCGCATACTTTCTCTTAAAAAAATTCACGCGAATCGCCTAATTTTTCATGCGTCACGCTGGTATAGTCCCTTAAGCCCTTGAAGTCGGTAAATTATGTTCGTTATTTCTAACTAGAATAGTAATAATATTGTTTGTAAATTTCAATGATGTGCAGAAGTAATCAACTGCATGCGAAGGCCTTACCATGAATAGTAACGCAGATAGTTAAAAATTTGTTGATCCGCTATGAATTAACATAATGTATAATAAAGATTAAGATAATTTCGAAATGTTTATTAGTCCATTCATTACAAATCTAAAGCCCAAGTTGGACCTATCCCTATTGCACTTAAAATTATATTTAAAGCAGTAATTATTAATTTTACGTATACACTACTTATGTTGTTTGTGTTTGTTTTAATAGCACGGAATGTGCTGACGTGACTATTCTACCGTTGGATCTGCTTTAAGATCCACATTTTTTGTAGTTTAACTTCTCAAAAATCATGGCTCGAGCGTGGTCAAAATATTGATCTTACTCTGATGATTGAACTGGTTGTAGAAGAGAACTACTTGCATTTTCTGCTTGCGCTATTTGCTGATGAGGTTGGTGTTGCATAATTTCTACATGATCACCAGTTGGTTCTACCAAATTGTTGGCAGGAATTCCTCCTACAACTAGTGCCGGCACTTCACTAGTAGCGAATCTCTGTAAACGACCCGTTGCAGGCTCCATGTATATACCATGAGCTGCAAGTGCATGTTGCCGAAGTGCATACATTTGTAGGAACCCTGCATCACATTCAGGGCATTTGAAACGTTCACCTGTATGTCGTCGTATATGTGCTTTTAAATCATTGCTTTGAGCAAATCCACGGCCACATTCCTCGCATTTGAAAGGTCGTTCTCCAGTATGAGTACGCATATGAATGGTGAGATTGTAAGCA
Source organism: Bactrocera dorsalis (assembly GCF_023373825.1). Classification (NCBI taxonomy): domain Eukaryota; kingdom Metazoa; phylum Arthropoda; class Insecta; order Diptera; family Tephritidae; genus Bactrocera; species Bactrocera dorsalis. The sequence goes on along the minus strand of NC_064306.1, from coordinate 15,530,142 downwards.
CGATGGAAACCCTTGCCACATAGGTTACATAAGTTTGGTTTGGTACCCGTATGATATCTAAAATGTATTCAATCAAAAGAATAAGCGAAAATATTAATAAATTTTCTAAAGTGATCAAAATATTTAAAAATTACCTTTCATGTATTTTAACATCAGTGGCACGTGGAAAACCTTTTCCACAATATTGACATTTATATGGCTTTTCGCCATTATGACGTCGCATATGTACACGCAGATAATCATTGCGTACAAAACTTTCGCCGCATACTGAACAAAGGAAATTTCTTCGATCACTATGATGACCCTTCTCATGTTCACGCAAAGCTTTACGTTCCTTAAAAGTGTCCTCGCAAAATTTGCAAGCAAATACGCGGTCCGTATGCATCAGTACATGTTTTCGAAGGTAAGTTCGGCTTGTAAATTTTTTTCCACAATATTCACAATTGTGAATCTTATGAGCCTGAGGATCGTTACCATGACGGGTTTCTATATGCTTCGCCAGATCTACAGAACGTGCAAATGCGCTGTTACATTGATCACATTTGAATTCTTTCGTATGATGCAAGTTTATAATATGTTTTTTTAAGTGATCACTACGCGCGAATCGCTTTGGACAATAGCTACATGCGTGCGCTTTTTCTTCGACATGGGTCAACATATGTCGTCGTAGATGACAATGACGCGAAAAAGTTCGCTGGCACTTGGTGCATCGATTTTCAGAATTTGCTGTTTGATCCACAGCAGAATTTTGGGCAAGAAATTCATCAACTACTTCTGTAATACGGCGTCGCTCTGCGACATCAGTTTCTGGCTCTTCACTTCTGTTTAACTTTCGTTTCCCGACACTCAAATTCTGCATATCTCCATCATTTGAAAATTCGGCTTCTTTTTTAATGCCATCTTGTGATCTGCTCTGGTCCCAATCAGGAGACATGCGTATAATGTCGAAATCATCCACTGATCCGTCTAGTTCACATTTTACTAAAAACAAAAATTATTCAATACAAATGTTTATAGTATTATATTCTTTCAAACCTTTGATACCAGCTTCATGTTCTAATTTCAATTGAGGTAATATATCTTCCGAAAATTCTCCACTATTCTGCGCTTCGTCATCACTTGATATAGGGTTGGTATCCATATTAATATCGCTTTCGATATCATCAGATGGATTTTGCCCACATTCCAAAAAATGAGATGGACCGACAAAGTTATCGTTGTCAATGGCATTAAACATTTTCTCGGACTTCAGGAAAATTTCAGGCTTCTGTGTATCTATAGGCGAACTATGTAAATTTAATTATAATAATTATTTTAAAGTGGTCATAACAGAAGAATAAAGTTACCTTTTTGTGTCAACATCTTTGAAATCGTTTTGTTCATTATTTTTGCCTACATGACTTGAAAGCTCTATTTCCGGTTCCTTTAGAGAAACCCTAGGACTGTTTAAGAAAAAATATTAATAACTTAAACCTAAAGTATCATAATAAAAATATTACCTTGACGATTCTTCAGGTTGATGGTGTACATTTCGCATATGACGATTTAAATGTTCTCTTCGAGAAAAACGCTTGCGACATATTGTGCATTGTATATCTAATGCAATTCCAACACTGGGGTGCTTGTGAACTAAATGACTTCGCAATTGCCTAATGCGTTCAAAGCGCACACCACATATACGACATTGTAATTTACTGTTGTGATGAACTTGCTTTCGATGCTGCCGCAGTTCCATCAAATCGAAAAATTTCATTTCGCACATTTCACATGGATGTAAACTCAGCTTATCAGTCTGTGTACCAAAATCCCTTCGTTCACTAAAAACAGTATTAGGGAGTTTTGTTTTGCCTTCACTTCGAAAAATACTATTTTCTAAGCCTTTTAGTGAAATATAAGCCTTTTCGACTCGTTGTTTAAAGTCATAAGCATCCCGAGCATTTTCCATGCAGAAGGAGCAAATTGTTTGTGGTAATATGTTATCAGTTGATATGACAGGAAATCGCGAACACTCGGATAATATATGCGCTATAGTTACACCACTTTTATGTGTTTCTTGAAAAATAGAAAACAATTCAATATTTTCTTGTAAACATATTCGACAAATATGGTTTGAGTTGACAGCAGTGTGCCATATATTTATAGTTTCCATTATATTTTATTATTATTTAAATCACAAGAGGTGGGATCATATTAATTCTCAACTATTTATTTCCTAAAAAATTAGTGCCGCTGATTAAATTTTAGTTTCATTTCGACTAATTATGTACTCAAGTGTAAATTAACAAAGTAAATTTTTATCGATAACTCTTTGCAAGTGATGTGTAATTATGAATTATCATTGTTTATTAAGGATTAAAACGTGAGGGTGTGATGTGGTAGATCACAATGCGACCTATTAAAATACTGTCATACTAAAAACTAAGCACTCGTCTTTTCAAGTTGTAAATTATAAATAATAAAACTGTCGGCAAAAACTTGAAATTATAATTTTAATAGCACGTAAAACTTCAATTGATGTAACCACTCTGTACACGAAAATGTTTTGTGGAACAAAACTCAGCTGTTTTGACATCTTCAATTAGACAATATTTTATTTTATAATAAATAGAGCAAATTTGTGAATTACTTGAATAACTAAATAAACTCTAATTTATTTCAAAATGTCGCGGTTATTGTTGACAAATTTGAAGACTTGCCCAACCACACATTTACTTTCTACGATAAGTACAAATACATCATACTTTACTCCAGGTCTGAATCATGTGGAGCGCCGGCAGGAGATTCATCTTACGTCAACATGTAGTGAAATACGAAAATTAGCACGGTTGCGTGTAGTAGATAATAGTGAAATTGGAAAACGGGCCATGGCAGAAGGAAAACCACCAAGATGTATTCATGTATATAATAAGCGCTCTGTGGGTTATATTGGTGACAAAGTGCTTGTAGCCATTAAAGGTCAAATGAAGAAGGGAATATTGGTTGGATTAAAGCAAAACCAGAAACTAAAGATCCCGAAGTTTGACAGCAACAATATTGTACTAATCGATGACAATGGCAGCCCTCTAGGTACACGCATTCATGTACCCATTCCAACAGTTCTTCGTACCATACTCAAAGAAAAAACACAAGCGAAAGGAGCGGATTATACAAAAGTTCTGGCTATAGCAAGCAGATTTGTTTAAAAATGTGTCAATAAATTTAACCTACCTTCTTGTTAATGAACAAAAGTCTTTGATTTAATTTAATAAAGAACTTAGGAATGTGTAGTTATATCTGGCACAATATTAAGTAACATTATCTATGGAAGTTTTAAGATCTAAGTCAATTGATCTATCTTCAAATTGTTTAATAGTGGGTAATTAAATAGTAGGTCTCTTTCGCAGTTGTTCTGGTGATATACTTCCTCCGTCAAAATGTATTTGATTACGTTTTCGTTTCTTGCTATGCTCATGTACTAATTCACTTACGCGTATTTTATTAGATTTCATTTGAAGCCAATTCGTGAACTACATAATAAAAAAATAGAACGTTAAGAAATGTTTTGAAATCGAATTTGTCAATTTACCATTGCATTTGTTTTCACACCAGAATCATATAGCTTTTGTTCAATGTCGTCCAAGCGATGTTCCGGTTTTCCATCCTCTGTTGTATGCTTAGAAATATCAAGTAAATGACGCACACGTTGCCGCATTGTTTCAAACACAATTCGACCAACGACATGATTGCGATCATAAGGAGTCAAGTAACGACCATATTCATAAAAATACGGATGCAATTTACCAAGTTCAATATGTGTGGTTTCCGCTTCACAGACAGCCTTATGTACATTTTTATAGATGTCTGGAACATTTACAGTAAAATATGGATTGTTAACCTTCAATTCTTTTATGTACCATAATGGCAGATTCACTGTGCGACCAGAATTTAAATCATCTGTCTCTGCACCTGGATCAAGGAAACCTTTGCAACAAAAGTCAAATGATAAAACTTTTCAATGCAGTCTACTTTGTATGAACTTACCCATTTTTAATAGTTTCGTGTTCACTTTGCATTCGACCTTCTCTTGTGTAACAAATATGTCTTCAACAGCATAGTAATTTGGAAAATAGCTTTGATTGTCCATTTCGGTTAATACTAATTTTGCTAATTGCCAAAACTTCGTACACTTTGCGCGCTTTAACTTAAATTATAGTAACTTCCAATTGTATTTGTGGAACTGAAACAGATGTTTAAACGAAATACATATTTGCGGACATTTTTAAGGTAAGTTATATATCGCATTGGAACGTATTTTTACAGTTATCGATTTTTGTATTCTAGAAATTTAAACTACTGTGTATAAAACTACTATTTATTATGGTTTTTACTACTGTTGTGCGCCCCATTTAGAAATTAATGTTTTTGATACAATTATTTTCCACTATTGGCATTGGAAATAAAATCCATGGATTAATTCGAAAAGTCACCCTTTTCAGAAAATAGAAGAGGCAGTACAAATAAGTCCCTGTATAATTAGCTGTAATATGATAAAGGGAAATTCCTTGTAGGGGTAAATTTTAAAATAGTATCCCCCGATTTCGATGTTAAAATGGGTATGTACGGATAGAGGAGGTCCTCCAGATCAAGAAAATATATATATTTATATATGTATATGTATACATATACGTATATATTTATATACATACTATATATACTGACTTATGGTTTTTGAGATATTTGCTTTTAAAGTTCAAGAATTTAACTATTTTAAATGCGTGTTTCTCCGATTTTAAACGTATTTTAAGCTTATATTTTTAACTTTTATATCCACTAGCACTTCACTAATTCGATTCTACCCATTTATTTTATATTAAATAGTGCAAAAATAACTTTAATTTAATGTTTAACTTTTGTTCAATTCTTTTTGTTTACACAATAACGAAAGGGTTGCTTACTAACCAATAATCAGTGTTACCTTATATACATATTTTACAAAAAAAAAACAAAAAAATAAAGAAAACAAATAATACCTCAATGGCAGGAAATAAATAATACAATAATAATTAATACAAACTCTGAAAGATTTTACATTGCTCATTACACGATAATGAATTTTGTATTTACGGCATAATCTGTATTTTTTTCCTTACTTTTATTTTTTTTTTTGCTTGCTGCAATCATTTTCTTATTGTATGAATAAGTGGGTTTCAAGGAAAGTTGAAAATGGAATCAGATTTATTTTTGCACTATTTAATACAAAACAAATGAGTAGAACCGAATTAGTGAAGTGTTAGTGTTAGTTAGTAGATATTAAAGTTTAAAATATAGGTGCAAAATTAATAATAAATTGAAGTAACACGCATTTTAAATAGTCCAATTTTTGAATTTTAAATGCAAATATCTCAAATATCATAAATCAGAGGCAACTATTTCCTTGAAAATCACAGCCCATCCCTCTAATAGGTTGAACGCACTTATCTAATTGGAGTTATTTAAATCAAATACTAAACTCTTTATTATAATACATAATATTAAACCTAACGGTTGTTCCCTTCTTCCCGCCACGAAACCCTTTCATATAACGGCATTTAACGGTACGTTAAAGAAAGATGTAAGAAACTAGAAGTTGTGATAGTCACAATTGAATGGAGATTTCTTTATTAAAACAAATCCTATCCTAATAAAAAATACTACAACTTTGAGGCTCTTTCATGGCAGTGTGGAAAATAAAAAACTCTATTATAATATGTTCTAATAAAATAATGTTTTCTTAAGATGTTCTATGGAGTTATGACTTAATGAAATTTAAAATTTTAGTACAACTGTTAAATAAATTTCTTCTCACTAAGGCTACATTTCCGATAAATTAATTCTTCATTTTTATACTCTTGAATATTGCTACAAAGTATAAAAGTTTTGTTCATCTAAGGGTTGGTTAGATCAACTAAAAATAATAATTAGATGTAGGGTTATATAAACATACATACATACTTATATAAATGATCAGGCTGATGAGGCCGACCGACCGACCTCTGTGTATGCTCGACACAATGGGTAAAGTGTACGAAAGTATAATACGAAACCGCCTGGAGTTAGCAATCCAGAAAGCCGGCGGATTATCAGAGAGACAATACGGCTTTATAAAGAAGAGATCCACTATTGACGCACTACGAGAAGTCGTCGATACTGCGAGATGTGCAGTAAGTGGCAAAGATGGTAAGGTGGCACAAAAAAGTACTGCGCACTGATTACCCTGGATGTCAAAAATGCGTTCAACTCAGCAAAATGGGCACACATAATCAAAGCCCTGGATGAAATACGGTTCCCTGAATACCTCATAAACATAATAACGAGTTATTTTAAAAACAGGAGGCTGATTTTTGAGACGGACGATGGCACCAAGAGCTATTCTATCTCGAGTGGTGTACCCCAAGGCTCAGTGTTAGGCCCACTATTATGGAATCTTATGCACGATGGGGTGCTAAAAAGACAGCAACCAACAGATATTAAACTAGTAGCTTATGCGGATGATCTCATGGTGGTAGCAGTAGCCAAACAATTAGCCGACCTGAGAAATAAATGTAATGAATGCATAAATGGTCTACGCCAATGGTTCTCTTCTGTGAGTCTGAAACTGGCGGAGGAAAAAACAGAAGTTTTACTCATAAGTACTAGGAAGATAGAAGAACGAATAGAGCTCACTATAGGGGAGTGCGAGATTACCTCGCAGCCGCAACTGAAGTATCTGGGAGTAATTAAATTACCAAATATCCAAATTAAAATTTAAAGAACACCTGGAGTATTCTTCCGCGAAGGCAAACAAAATCTATAATGCCCTATCGAGAATGATGACCAATAGAGGCTGTGTGCGTTCCAGCCGGCGATTCTTAATAGCGAAAGCAATGAGTTCCGTAATACTGTATGCGGCACCAGCTTGGATACAGGCAATGGATATAAAAGCGTATGCTAAACAAATAATTGCAGTGCATAGGCTTTCTGCAATTCGAGTAATAAGTGCTTTCCGGACTGTATCAACCGACGCTGCTGAAGTATTAGCCAGCATGCCGCCCATTGACATCCAGGGTGATGAACTCGAGTGTTTATATCATTTATCAGCGCCTAAAACAGTATCGGTAAAGACAGAGGAGAGGAACAATAGCATTAAAATGTGGCAGGAGCGGTGGAATTCCTCATCCAAAGGCTAAAAACCACACTCGGTGGTAGTTTTACAGTCGATAATTTAACGACACTCATGTGTCAGTCGACCGATAAATGGAAAGCTGTCAGCAAAGCGTCAGCATCCATAATGACAAAACTGAGACTTTTTGAACAATTTAGGCGTCCGTCAGTCCGCACGATAGAGGAGACTTAAATGTCTTGTCCCTCCCACGAAGTAATACTTAACCGGTGGTTCCGTGGGAGAGTTTTGAGGTGGGAGTAGGTTAGGTTTAGCGGATTAAAGTTCCGCACTCCGGCTTTCGATGCTTTCCCCTACTATAAAAAAAAGGCTGATGAGGCGAGTTGAAATCCGAGAGGCTGTTTGTCTGTCTGTGCAGGCGATAATTTGAGCAAAAAAATGAGGTCGAATTCGTAAATGGGTGTGATCGGACCACTGTCATGCCCACAAAACGCCACTAAACGAAAATCTGAAAACTAAGTATTTAATTAAGGTATAAAACATAGGGAATTGCAGTAGCTATGAGAACCTGTGGGCTTAAAATTAAACAATAAAAATGGGCGGGCCCCGCTCTCTAGAAGCTTTAATGTACATCTCCTAAGCTATAATATTACTTGATCACCCCAACTACACTGTAAAATTGGATGAAATCTGGTTATAACCCCGCCCCTTCCCACACTAAAAGAGCGATAAATCAATAACTAAATGGTTCATAGACAATAATTTTAATACCTGTGATTAATACAAGAGGGAACGTTTTTAAAGAAAAAACACGGAAACTTGAAATTTAATGGGAAATGTTTATTATCATACGAAACAAGATTTATTCGTATTTATTTTTCGAAGATTTGCCGCTGCTACGTCTCAGATGGCCCATTCGTTGAGTCCAATTTTCGATGACTCATTCAGCATTTCGACAGGTAACTGGCGAACGACACGCGTGATGGCCTGAACCGAAGCGGGGTTGTCCGCATAGACTTACATATCTCCTCAGGAAAAAGTTTTACGATGTGATATCACATGATCTTGGTGGCCAAAATTTGGCTCTAAAAGTCGGATCTTCTTGGAACTTTTCAATAGCCTATAGAGCGAAGCGATGTCGCTTGGGAAGGTCGAGTGGCTTCAGATCCTGCACAAGCTTTACGAGTATCTTATACGCTTTCAATTATACGCCGAATCGACTATCTACGGTCTTCGTGTACACTCTCAGCTACGATATTTCCTTCACTGCGTGCTGGACGTCGCCTATTCGGTCGAATATTATCCAATAAAGAATGCTCAGTCTCAAGATGGGTGAAGGTGTTGCGAATAGTACGCTCAGTACTAGTGGTCTGATTATATTGACCATTCTTTGGCGTTAATAATGCCAAACAATACTGAACAAATATAACATGGCAACAAAACGACTATTGGAAAACGTACTTCTACTTGGATTAACCGTTATTTTAGTAATGTGGAGAAACTCCTTTCTTAAGAATAGTAAGCCTGAATGTTAAAAATGGGTTAAATCGTATACGTAATAGAAAGATTTTCGAAATTCCAGTATATATATCGGCAAATGTGTAAGTTATTTTAATAAAATTGAGAGACAGGTTTTCTTAAAAATTATTTATATTAGTGTTTTTAATATAAGTAGTTTTAGCTGAAGCGAACTAAAATAAGTTTAATGCTTTCCCAACTATGTTAAAATTTTAACATAAAGTTTTACCACCACCGGAAGGATTTTAACGGACTTTGATTCCTGCAAGTTACAGGTTACACCCGAATTTAGCCCTTTCTAACTTGTTTATTATTAATTATAAAAAATTTTAACCTTTCACTAATTAATATTATTTTTTTTTGCAATAGCACTCAATACTAATTAAAATATCTTTTTACTCAAATTAATGCTTGCATAGGTGGACGTTTAGACAGTCACCCGGATTTGAATTCGGCTCGCCATCCTAATGATTTCTATGTATACCACCTTTATATCTACGTGCATTAGTGTTAAGAGATATTAACAACCTCTAGGTGAGCAAAGCTACTATATTCTGTTGGAACATTTTGCCAGAGTATAAAAAGCGTAATACAAGTGTAATGGTTAATCCATAAATTCCCAACTAGCGACTTTGCGGCTGCAGCCGAACCAATTAATATGTACGTTCGTATAACAACAAGCCTGTCAGTGTCGGCGCTTACATATTTACGTATGTTTGTATGTATGTATATAAGACTTTAATTTTAACTAAATCACTAGACAGCGATGTGAATGAAAACTGAATGAAAACAAAAATAGAGTCAAATGTAAAGAAAGGAAAACCATATGACTGCAAACGAATACAACCCTCACGAGACATGCGCAAAGCTTTCGACGAAAGGACGTTTTCGAAAATGTTTACATATATACAAGTGCACACATTTATGTATGTATATACCTTTATATTGACAGTGCTTTCTAATAGAAGAGTGAAAGCGGCTCAAACGATAATTGCACATTTTCGAAAAATCAGTATAGCTTAAGAGGTTTGAGAAGAATAGACGTTATTTCCAGAAAGCGGTGAAAATATTTCTTCGATTGAAAATTAAAGTTGACAGCAGTCAATGAAGTAATACTGAGTTTATAAGTAAAAATCTGTTGAAAATCATAAAAATTGTTTAAAATTATGTACATACGTGCTTAAATAATTTAGTGTGCCTAATAATATCAACTTTGAGTTAAGAAACCAAGCAGTCAAGTGTTGGGTTTTACGGAAAATCAATAACCGTTTTTAGCACATATTTCAAGGAATTTTAGCAGTTTTTCAAATATTATAGTAATTATTTTAAACATACATATGTTTTTGCATACATACAATTGCAAATAAAGTAAAATACAAATAATTAAAAAGTTTAAAGCATATTTACCAAAATTATTGTCAAGTGTGGGTGAAATTCTGTATCTCATATGTATATGCATTGATGTTCTTGTTTTTCTGGGGGTGTACAGTAGCTACCATAGCCCTTCCAATCACAACACAATTTGGGTAAAGCACACCGAGCAACAACGGTGACATTAACAACGTAAATGAACTAATGCATACATATGTACATATGTACACTCATAAATGCTCAATATTTCGTAACCACCCATTGTGCCCCCCTTTTTAGGTCATCGGTGCATTGTTCGTGACTCGTCTTCAAAATTCCAATACACTGGCAGACGTATGTATATATTGGCGAAGGTAAAGGCAAAGAAGGAATAAATGTAAGTGCATGGGAAAAGTCGCATAAAATCTATCCTCGAAACCTTCGCAACGATTAAGTTCTGGTACGTGCATATGCACTTGTGGTGCAGCATCATCATAAAAGTGTAATCTAAAAGTGTGCATAACTGAAGTTATAGTGAGAAAGTACAGTGAAAATCGATTTGCCATTCTGTTGTGGTTTGTGAACATTTAAAACGGATACTTAAACGCAATGGCGACATCAACATCGGTATCGGCATCAGGTTCGGCATCGGCATCCACATCAGCATCGACCTCTGGAAATACGGGCATCGGCTCCCCCTCTACATCGGTTATATGTGAAGAGGTCTTTGATGAGACTGAACCCAGTGCTGAAGGTAAGTTAAGAAATACACACATATCATCTATTTATATAATTTTTAATTCATATAGAAAATGTCTTATAATAGAGCTAACATCTCTGAACGGGTTTCAGACAGGTTTAACTTTAACACGTTACGTTTTACGATTTGTAAGCAACAAAAATCGAAAACAGTTTCTGGAAAGATTTATTATGGTAATAGAAGAAGAAAAAAGCAATAAAAATATTGTTGTAAAATAATTTTGAAGTGATGGTAAATATTTCATCAAAAATTTACAAAGAATAATCTTCATCGCCAGAGTGATTTAATCAGTCTTTAATGCTAGCTGCACTCACATGTTATCATCTTCTAATTTTGATTTACGAAAAATAAAAATTATCAAAATGTCTAAATAATAATAATTGAATATTACAGAAAAAATATCAATAACAACATTATTTAAAAATATTTTTTCACATAGTCGGTTCGCGAAGTCTAACTTGCTTTAGTCATTTACTTATGCTACATTTACATTTTCAAATTTTTTACAAGGAAAGTTTCGGTGCTAAGGTAGTTAAAAGAATGCAGAACAATTAAAGAATTCATGAAGAGATGGTAATGCTGCATTAAAAAGCCTAGGGTATTTATCAGATTTTACTCTGCCGAGCAATGAGAGATCTATCTAGGCTGAGTTTCAGCTTCATGAAACGTAAATGTCTAAGGCTGGAGCATCACTTGTAGAATCAGAGGCGGGTAAAATACAGTGGCTATATAGAAGTTCAAAAAGATGAAGTGTTGTAGTAGAGCCGCAAGACTATCGATAGTCGGACCGGGAAATTAATATTGAAGATAAGATTAGTAAAAGTCATTATCAGACATTACACTGCAGAGCAATGGGAGATCTATAAAGCTTGACGTATAGGATATAAAAAATAAATTATAAAGGATAACATCAGAGGCGGTGGAAATGCGGTGCCTATATAGAAATTCAAAAATATGAAGCGTTGTAGTCGAACCACTTGATAGTTTCGATAGTTTAAAAAATTAGCATGATAGTTTTTCCCCTTGAAATCTACTTTGGATCAATAAGTCCCGGGACTGACGCATAGCTGACGTTGCCAACAAAAGTTCCGTATGATTTTTCATAAGTACCAACCTTCAATAGTTACAGTGATTCAAGTGACGCTTGTCTTGAAATTCTCAAAACAATGGATTCGAAACAGATTCATGTGTTGATTTATCATTGCTTTTTGATAAAGAAAAACACAGTGCAAGCTCAGCAATGGCTTGAAAAGTGCTACGGGAAATCGGTATGCTGGCTTTAAACGTGGTCTTACAGACACTGAAGATGCTGAACACTCTGGCCGGCCAAATGAGGCAATCACACCGGACACCGAAAAAAATCCACCAATCATTTTTGAAAACCGTAAATTGAAATTGCGTGAAATAGCTGACACCTTAAAGATATTATACGGCAGTGTGTACACTATTTTGCATGAACATTTGTCTATGAGGAAGCTGTTGTCAAAGTGGGTGCCGCGTTTGCTCACTTCTTCTTCTTAATTGGCGTAGACACCGCTTACGCGATTATAGCCGAGTAAACAACAGCGCGCCAGTCGTTTCTTCTCTTCGCTACGTGGCGCCAATTGGATATTCCAAGCGAAGCCAGGTCCTTCTCCACTTGGTCCTTCCAACGGAGTGGAGGTCTTCCTCTTCCTCTGCTTCCCCCGGCGGGTACAGCGTCGAATACTTTCAGAGCTGGAGTGTTTTCGTCCATTCGGACAACATGACCTAGCCAGCGTAGCCGCTGTCTTTTAATTCGCTGAACTATGTCAATGTCGTCGTATATCTCGTACAGCTCATCGTTCCATCGAATGCGATATTCGCCGTGGCCAACGCGCAAAGGACCATAAATCTTTCGCAGAACTTTTCTCTCGAAAACTCGCAACGTCGGCTCATCAGATGTTGTCATCGTCCAAGCCTCTGCACCATATAGCAGGACGGGAATTATGAGTGACTTATAGAGTTTGGTTTTTGTTCGTCGAGAGAGGACTTTGCTTCTCAATTGCCTACTCAGTCCGAAGTAGCACCTGTTGGCAAGAGTTATCCTGCGTTGGATTTCTAAGCTGACATTGTTGGTGGTGTTTACGCTGGTTCCAAGATAGACGAAATTATCTACAACTTCAAAGTTATGACTGTCAACAGTGACGTGAGTGCCAAGTCGCGAGTGCGACGAGTGTTTGTTTTATGACAGGAGATATTTCGTCTTGCCCTCGTTCACTGCCAGACCCATTTGCGTTGCTTCCTTATTCAGTCTGGAGAAAGCAGAACTAACGGCGCGGGTGTTGAGACCGATGATATCAATATCATCGGCATACGCCAGCAGCTGTACACTCTTATAAAAGATTGTACCTGCTCGATTAAGTTCTGCAGCTCGAACTATTTTCTCCAGCAGCATATTGAAGAAATCGCACGATAGGGAGTCGCCTTGTCTGAAACCTCGTTTGGTATCGAACGGCTCGGAGAGGTCCTCCCCGATCCTGACGGAGCTTTTCGTGTTGCTCAACGTCAGTTTACACAGCCGTATTAGTTTTGCGGGGATACCAAATTCAGACATTGCGGCATAAAGGCAGCTCCTTTTCGTACTGTCGAAAGCAGCTTTGAAATCGACGAAGAGGTGATGTGTGTCGATTCTCCTTTCACGGGTCTTTTCCAAGATTTGGCGCATGGTGAATATCTGGTCAGTTGTTGATTTACCAGGTCTAAAGCCACACTGATAAGGTCCAATTAGTTTGTTGACAGTGGGCTTTAATCTTTCACACAATACGCTCGATAGAACCTTATACGCGATATTAAGGAGGCTAATCTCACGGTAGTTGGCGCAGATTGTGGGGTCTCCTTTTTTATGGATTGGGCATAGCACACTTAAATTCCAATCGTTGGGCATGCTTTCGTCCGACCATATTTTACAAAGAAGCTGATGCATGCTCCTTATCAGTTCTTCGCCGCCGTGTTTGAATAGCTCGGCTGGCAATCCATCCGCCCGGGTAATTGGTATTCGAACTTCTTCTTGGTCGAGCAATGGAGCGTCTTCTCCATCGTCATCGATTGGGGAATCGGGTTGGTCTTCTCCTGGCGTTGTGTGTTCACTGCCATTCAGCAGGCTGGAGAAGTGTTCCCTCCATAATTTAAGTATGCTCTGGGCATCCGGTCTTGAAACCTTCTGTAAGCCGTCGCATCTTTTCGTACAATTTTCGAGCATTACCCCTGTCGGCCAGCTTATCAAGCTCTTCGTACTCACGTATTTCGGCCTCTTTCTTTTTCTGTCTATAAATGCGTCTCGCTTCCCTCTTCAACTCTCGGTATCTATCCCATCCCGCACGTGTTGTGGTCGATCGTAACGTTGCGAGGTACGCAGCCTGTTTTCTCTCCGCTGAGACACGGCACTTCTCGTCGTATGAGCTGTTCTTTTGCACTTTCCGAAAACCAATGGTTTCGGTTGCAGCTGTACGTAAGGAGTTTGAAATGTCGTCCCACAGTTCCCTTATACCGAGTTGTTGACGAGTGCTCTCAGAGAGCGGGAGTGCAAGCCGAGTAGAAAATCGCTCGGTGATTGCAGCTTCTCGACGTCGAACCTTCCTTGTGTTTGTTGGCGTGCGTTTTTTGCTGTACCGAGGCGGGTGCGAATCTTAGCTGCAACAAGATAGTGGTCCGAGTCGATGTTAGGACCTCGGAGCGCACGCACATCTAAAACACTGGAGACGTGTCTTCCGTCTATCACAACATGATCGATCTGGTTGGTGGTTTTTCGATCCGGAGACAGCCAGGTAGCTTGATGAATCTTCTTATGCTGGAATCTAGTACTACAGATAACCATATTTCGGGCGAAGTCGATCAGCCTCAACCCACTTGGGGATGTTTCCTCGTGGAGGCTGAATTTACCGACCGTAGTGCCAAAGATACCTTCTTTGCCCACCCTGGCGTTGAAGTCGCCAAGCACGATTTTGACATAGTGGCGGGGGCATCTCTCATAAATGCGCTCCAAGCACTCATAAAAGGCATCTTTGGTCACATCGTCCTTCTTTTCCATCGGGGCGTGGGCGCAAATAGCGATATGTTGAAGAACCTCGCTTTGATGCGGATTGTGGCTAGACGTTCATTCTCCGGAGTGAATGATAGTACTCGGCGACGGAGTCTCTCTCCCACCACGAATCCCACACCAAACTTGCGCTCCTTTATATGGCCACTGTAGTAAATGCCACAAGGACCTACTCGTCTTTGTCCTTGTCCCGTCCATCGCTTTTCTTGGACGGCGGTGATGTCAGCCTTTATTTTCACGAGGACATCAACCAGCTGGGCAGCGGCACCTTCCCAATTAAGGGACCGGACATTCCAGGTGCATGCCCTCAATTCGTAGTCCTTATTTCGTTTTCCATGGCCGTCATCAAAAGGGGGGTATCTCATCCGAGGCTGGTTGTTACTATTCGCTGGGGTTGTTTTTTTACGTGGCGGGTCCCAAACCGAGCGCACAACCCTATGTAGGGGATATTTCGCCTTCTCACTTTAGCTCGCCTTCAAACGGATGTTCTTAGGCTACCCAGAGGATACTTGGTCAAAGACCGGAAGTCGTGAGCTGCTTGAGTCATATGTAAAAGAATCGTTTCTGGCCACTCCCAAGTGAATGGCAATCAGAGAACTTTCCTCACTTGCGTGAACTTCTACACATGACTCCATCCTGCTCACGGTGGATCAAAAACGACACCGTGTCGTTGATTCTGAGCGCTGTTTGAGGCTGTTTCGCCGAAACAAACCGACTTCGAATTGCTTCCGCACCCACCATATTAACGGAACTGGCTCCCAGCGACTACTACCAGTTTTCATACCTCAAAAAAATGCTCCAAGGAAAGAGATTCTACTTCTACGAGGAAGTCATCGCCGAAACGAACGCTTATTTCGAGGCCAAAGATAAATCGTTCTATAAGAAAGATATTGAAATGTTAGAGAAGCGCTGGACTGATTGTGTTGCTCTTAAAGGAGACTATGTTGATGAATAAAGTCAAGTTTTGCCAAAAAAATGTGTTTTTCTTATTTAGTCCCGGGACTTATTGTTATTTTATAGAGTGTCATTCACATATCTCCCTATTATAATCGATTGTGGATTTTTTGATGTTTTCATCTATAGAATCATCCGTTTGACATGTCAGTAGACATTATCGTTAAGGTCTTCGGTACAAAGAATGTATATACATATGTACATATTTCTGTAATTTATTTTTGAATAAATGTACTTACTCAAGTTACTAACAGGCATAAAATATTTGGGTGGTGGATACGAACTCGTTTCCAGAGTTTTTATTTAATTTGCGACTGGCCAAGCAGTAAAATTTTGTTTAGACTTCAATATGAACCTTAGGGTGGTCGTTGCCTTCCACCCTGATGTGTTGATATATATAAGAGCATATATGGATATGTATGGTATATAGATATATTTATACATATATAATTTATATTTACAGTTGCCTGGTGCTTACTTGTAGGTTAGTAACACTGCACATTTATGCTTATATGTACATAAATACATACTTGTATACTATATATTATACATTATAACATTAAGTACTCGGGCGCAAATACGATTATATGTGTACATATTCTACTTTTTGCCGCCTTTAATTTTATTAGTAACAATTTGCTAACAATTTTAAACTTCCTGCTTTTAACCTTAGTCTCTTTTGTTTCGTGTACTTTTTAACAACTAAGCCAAGCTGACTTTATGTAGCAGCGTCCAGTCCTTCACTTCTGCATGCTTAAGGGTCTGAAGTGGATCGATAGACGCGCCGAGTGTATTGTCAGGTGTTGAATCTTAAACAAGCAAAATTTTGTTTTCGTATCGACCGATGACACGGCGCATTATCGTGCAACAGGCGCCAGTACCCTGCCTCACGGTATTGTGGTCGAGCACGTCGAATGTGTGACAAAAGACGGTTCATAACACCAAGGTAAAACACAGCATTAATCGTTTGGCCAGGTGGGACGAACTCTCGGTGTAGAATACCCTCGGAATCGTAAAAACAAATCAGCATTGTCTTTATTTTTGACTTCTGAAGACGACTTTTTTTCGGTGATGGCTCTCATCCTCACGACCTTCTTGGAATCGCTTAAACCACTCATACACATTACTACGGGATAGGCACTGATCACCATAAACTTCTTTCATCATTTGAAATGTTTCAGTAAATGTTTTCCCAAGTTTAAAACAAAATTTAATATTTACTCTTTATTCAAAATGCATTTTACGACCGATGACCAAAAGCTGCTGTCACTTTTTGATCGATAACATCAATTGTCTTAAAATTTTTACGAAATGTCAACAAGAGATCAAACTTTTTATTTCATATGCCCACCAATAGGTGGCGCCACCAGAAACAGTTATATTTAAAAAGTTCTGTTTCTTTTGCGACAGACCTTGTATTTCAAAAACAGAGTGTGGGCCACAATTTCTTTGACCAACGAAATCATTATTTAATCATAAATTTTAAGTTATTCCAAGTTTTTTAAAAGTTATTTAAACTGACATAAAAAACAATTGACATTCAAATCGCTGACTGAGACTTGAAGCTGAAAATGTTAAAGAAAATATTAATTATTTTTTGTGCGAGATACGATTGACAACTTAGAAGAGAATATTCGGCGTGTTATTAACGATATACAATGCAAATTGCTGCAAAAAGTAGTTGACAATTGAGCCTCTCGACTGAAATTTGTTCGAGTCAGGCACGGCGGTCACTTGCCCTTTTTATTATTACTTTTTAAGATATAATGGCAAACGCTTATAATAGAGCTAAATATTGGGCCAGAGCGTAAAATTATAAGTGTTTGATTTCTTTTTGAAAATCTTAAAAAGTTGTTCGTTAAACCGAGTTCTGACAAATCCCCCCTGTTCGTTCTTTAAGATACTCAAGTAAAAAACTCAAACTCAAATAAAAAATTTATAAGCAGTTAGCAATATGCGACGGTGCATTGTCGTGGTGCAAAACCAAGAGTTCTCGACCCATAATTCCGACCTCTTTTACAAATAGCTTTGCGCAAAAGACACATAACACTCAAATAGTGTTCCTTCTTGACAGTTTGGCTGGCCGGAATTCGGAGTGCACCATACCCCGATAATCGAAGAAAACTGGCAACATAACCTTGTTTTTTGGCCTGCTTTAACTTGTTTTTTTCGGCTTCGCCTCAACTTTACCACGATATTCGGCTATTGATTATTTCTGGGTCGTAAGCATAGATCCAAGACGCATCGTCAGTAATAATACGTTCAATGACATCCTGGTAATCGGAAAGCAGACGTTAACGCGTCACAATTTTTCGAACAATTTAGTGATTTTGGAACCGCACGTATTTAACTTTCCTTTAGCCCAAAAATTAAAAAAAAACACTAATGATTGTTAAAAAAACTAGCAACACGTTCCGTTGAATGAAAAACGTTGGCCGGTAATGTTTTCAGGTTTAGTTATAAAAACATACCTATGTAACTATATAGCTGCAATAAGAAATGGACTTGTGAAGCTATAATTGTAGTTGTTATTGCTTCGGTAGAGCAAACGACATAGCATTAAATATTCTATTTGCGGAGTAAACATCTGTAAGGTGCAATGAAAGGAACAGTATCAGACAAAAAGTAAGTTATTAGCCGATTATGCGGTATAAAGTCACCTGGAAATTCGAAAATTGTACCACAAAGACATAGTGCTATCAGGATTATTATCTTTAAATTTCAATTATAAATCTCGACTGAAATTTGTCCGAGTCAGGCACGGCGGTCACTTGCCCTTTTTACTTTTTAAGACATAATGGCAAACCCTTATAATAGAGCTAAATATTGGGCCAGAACGTAAAATTATAAGTGTTTGGTTTCTTTTTGAAAATCTTAAAAAGTTGTTCGTTAAACCGAGTTCTGAAAACTCAAACTCAATAAAAAAATTTATAAGCAGTTTCCATTAAAATAAATATGCATTATTTCGGAATACTGCTGTTCATTTTGCTTAAATTTTTAATAGCTATCGTAATCTACACAAAACCGTGGAGTGCATATTTACGAGTATTATTCGATTCACCTCTCTTAAGCTCTCTAAACTTTTTGTACTCTGAACTTTGAAGTGAGCGTCGGAGACTTTACAAACAGTGTACCCTTGTTATAAATGATATCCTACTATGAGTAAAAAATTATTAGTCTTTGTTCATAATTTTAAAATTCTTATTTTATAATCCAAAAACTCTTTGAGAGCGACGACTCTCAAAGTAATATCCCTTGTCTATAATACACTTGTGCCAACGTTTTATCTAATCCTTGAAACAGTTAAGTCAGACGAATACTATGGTTGCAGCAATATGCGACGGTGCATTGTCGTGGTGCAAAACCAAGAGTTCTCGACCCATAATTCCGACCTCTTTTACGAAAACTTTGCGCAAAAGACACATAACACTCAAATAGTGTTCCTTCTTGACAGTTTATCTGGCCGGAATTCGGAGTGCACCACACCTCGATAATCGAAGAGAACTGTCAACATAACCTTAAGTTTTGACCTGCTTTAACTTGTTTTTTTTCAGTTCTGCCTCACCTTTTCCACGATATTCGGCTATTGATTATTTCCGTTGGCCGGTAATGTTTTTCAGGTTTTAATTATAAAAACATACCTATATATGTAACTGTATAGTTGCGTCATTTTTGCCGGGTATCTGATACCCGAGCGATTTTAAAATTGATTGATCTCAGAATAAATAGTTTTTAATTTAATTAAGTTTAATTATTATAAGTAATATGTATTATTAGCCAATTAGCATACTAGTATTGACATAACATTGATTCAGTGTTCAGCAATGTCCACGGGTAAAATACACCCGGCCCCAACGGACAAGTTCTATTTAGTAGCCACAATGACGCCGGGTTAAATATTCTATCTGCAGAGTAAACATCTGTAAGGTGTAATGAAAGGAACGGTATCAGACAAAAAGTCAGTAAATACTTATTAACCGATTATGAGGTATAAACTCACCTGGAAATTCGTGACGTGAGAGCCAAGTCGCGAGTGCGACTACTATTTGTTTGATGACAGGAGATATTTCGCCTTGCCCTCGTTCACTGCCAAACCCATCTGCTTCGCTTCCATTACCAGTTTGGAGAAAGCAGAACTAACGGCGAGGGTGTTGAGGCCAATGATATCAATATCAGCGGCGTACGCCAGCAGCTGTACGCTCATATAGAAGATTGTACATGCTCAATTAAGCTCTGCAGCACGAATTATTTTCTCCAGCAGCATTTGTATCGAAGGGCTCGGAGAGGTTCTTTCCGATCCTAATGGTGCTTTTGTTATTGCTCAACTTCAGTTTACATATCCATATTAGTTTTGCGGGGATACCAAATTTAGACATCGCAGCATAAAGGCAGCTCATTTTCGTGCTGTCAAAAGCAGCTTTGAAATAGACGAAGAACCTTTCGTGGGTTCCAAAATTTGGCGCATGGTGAAAATCTGATCGGTTGTTGATTTTCCAGGTCTAAAGCCACACTGATAACGTCCTATCAGTGTGTTGACGGTGGGATTTAATCTTTCACACAATACGCGCGATAGAACCTTATAAACGATGTTGAGGAGACCCACGGTAATTGGCGCAGATTGTGGGGTTTTCGTTTTTGTGGATTGGGCAGAGCATACTTAAATTCTAATCATCGTGCATGCTTTCGTCCGACCATATGCTGCAAAGAAGCTGATGCATGCTCCTTATCAGTTCTTCGCCGCCGTGTTTGAATAGCTCGGCTCGGCCGACAATCTATCGACTTCCGCCGCTTTGTTGTTCTTCAGACGGGTAATTGCTATTCGAATTTCTTCATGGTCGGGCGATGGAACGTTTGCTCCATCGCCATCGATTGGAGAATCGGGTTCGCCATCTCCTGCCGTTGTACCTTCCTTGCCATTCAGTAGGCTGGAGAAGTGTTCCCTCCACAATTTAAGTATGCTCTGGGCATCGTTTACTAGATCACCTCGTTGGGTTCTACAAGAGTATGCTCCGGTTTTGAAACCTTCTGTTAGTCGTTACATCTTTTCGTAAAGTTTTCGAGCATTATCCCTGTCGGCCAGCTTATCAAGTTCATCAAACTCACGCCCTTCGGCCTCTTTCTTTTCTCTCTGCAAATGCGTCTCGTTTCCCTCTTCAACTCTCGGCATCTATCCCATCCCGCACGTGTTGTGCTCGATCGTAACGTTCCGATGTAGGCAATCTGTTTTCTCTCCGCTGCGACACGGCACTCCTCGTCGTACCAGCTGTTTTGCATTTTCCGAAAATCAATGGTTTCGGTTGCAGCTGTACGTAAGGAGTTTGAAATGCCGTTCCACAGTTCCCTTATACCGAGTTGTTCACGAGTGGTCTCAGAGAGCAGGAGTGCTAGTCGAGTAGAAAATCGTTCGGCTGTCTGATATGTTTGCAGCTTCTCGTCGTCAAACCTTCCTTGCGTTTGTTTACGTGCCTTTTTTGCTGCGAATTTTGGCTGCAACAAGATAGTGGTTCGAGTCGATGTTAGGACCTCGGAGCGTACGCAAGTCTAAAACACTGGAGACGTGTCTTCCGTCTACCATGGTCGTCATCAAAAGGGGGGTCACTCATCCGATGCTTGTTGTTTCTTTTCATTGGTATGATTTTTTACGTGGCGGATCGCAAACCCAACGCACAACCCTGCGGTGGGGATGTTTCGCCTTCTCACTTTAGCTCGCCTTCAAACGGATGTTCTTAGGCTACCCAGAGGATACTTGGTCAAAGACCGGAAGTCGTGAGCTGCTTGAGTCATATGTAAAATAATCGTTTCTGGCCACTCCCAAGTGAATGGCGATCAGAGAACTTTCCTCACTTGCGTGAACTTCTACACATGACTCCATCCTCCATTTTATATATACATATACAAAATATACTGACAGACACATACGGTTTGTTAGAAAAACGAAAACCATTATGTTGCATCCCAATAGCATATACATCCCAATAGTATGTTTTTCCCAATACCACATACCATTAACATGTCACATACTAAAAATCTAATCATATAGAGTAAAGTTAGCCGGATGTTAGTTATGTGGGGGGTAAGTCAAGTTTTCGCTCAAATTTATTTAGTTTAGGCACTGTCATGAGTACAACACACTAGCTCATTTTCATTGCGATAACTCACATGTTGGCCGATACATGCGGTATAGAGTCACCCGGAAGTCCGATTATCTTTATATTAGGTACTAGCAGCCCGCCCTGGCTTGACACGGGTATTAAACAATCATTTCAAAAGTTATAATTTTGTACACACCCATCCATACTTTCTCTATTTTATGGCAGCAACATAAATTGATTTTAGAGACCTTCGTCCTGGGATAGACCAACATACAGTTGGCAATGAGTAAAACATTCTTTTCGTAGGTCAATCCCTTGGTCCTGGTCTGGCCTTGGGACTTGTTTGTAATTAGAGCGAAAGATGTTTTTACTGGCAATAGATGCCGTTTAAATGGTATTGGCAGATTACTTGGAATCATCGGATTCGTCGATAGATGAGCTAGTTGACCAGCTGCTGGGCCGGTGATAATGGTTGCGTCCCGTTGTACATGCTTGGACGACTTAAATTCCTCAAAAGCATAATTGGAATTCTAATTTCTTAAGCCAATTCATGTGGTGGCAATCTAGAAGGGTTTAATGAATTCAAAAACTCCTGAGGACAATGGACTGTGTTTTCGATATTAGCTAGGGTGTCTATCGATGGGTATTTTTCTATTTCTTTCTAATTAGATCGTTTATTTCGTTACACTATCATCTCTGGGTGACTCTATTGCCCTAGGACACAAGCACTGAAATTCCTGTTCGTCCAGTTTCTCGATGTCAGGGTATACTGCATCTATTAAAATTTCTAAAATATGGACTATTTGGCCTATAGACTCATCCAGAAGAATATTACAATTACTGCTTAAATTTGGAGTGGGAAAAATTCCTTCCCCAAGTTTTAGCAGCTGCTGTGGAAAATCACCATCAGTGATTCCATGAAGATAAGGTATGCTTTGATGATATCTGCTCGCGTACCTATGTTAATGGCATGAAGAATCTGTCGGAAATCTTCAGCAAATACAAAAGTTCTCGCCCATGAGAGCAGAGAAGTTTCTTTTAATAGTCTGTCCACGGCCTCTATATGTGCTTTATGGCTCATGGTGCATTCATCCCACATAATCAATGAGGCGTCTTGCAATAGTTAACCAAGAGACCCATTTTTGCAGATAGAACATATTGATTGTTGTTCAAGATTTATGGATAACGGAAGTTTAAAAGATAAATGAGCAGTTTTTCCATACGTCAGAAAAGTTGCATCAATTCCTGACGAAACAGCTGCTATTGCTATCTTTTCGGATTTTGTTATATTAGCAAGTTTTAAATTTGCAGGAAACTTCTTGTCAGTGCCTTGGCGCATCCAAAAATAAATGTTGTTTTTGTTATTATTCACGCTATAACTTGCCTCTTGTGCTTAGCTAAATGTTATATAACATTCTCTGTCTAAATTTAACATTCTCTGTTATAAATAGGTAATGATTTTTTTTTTATGAATTTACGCTTGTAAGTCGGTTAAAAATGAACACTTTCTGACAGCCGAAGGCCTCTGCTGCTAGTGCTGCTAGATATTTATTTGTAGAATATTAAGTATTGTACAAATAATTTATAAAATAAAAAAATAAAAAATAATAAAAATAATATTTTCTGAATTTTTTTTATAAACCATCCTCATTGGAACACCTTAAAAGTGGTTCAGGCTATTTTTCATTTCATGCAATGGTTTAGCGAGAGACAAAAGTCCAACTTATTTTTATATATAAGATATGTGGGCTAACATACAGACATACCATTGTTAGAGAAGTACTATCCCTTAATTTCAATTATAAAGTATATCTCACACATTGTCCGATAGTTTCGATCAAAAATCAACTATAGGTACTTGGGGTCCAAATATTTGGTACCTAGGGGCTTGAAAAGTTATTATTGGATTTGAACAATTTTTGTTCATAAAGTGGCATACACTAAAGCCATTATTCGTGCAAAGTTTAGTCCCGTTGTATTAATTGCTTTTTGATTTGTATACTGGAAAATTAAGAATCAAGTGGAATTTAAAATTGTGCTATATGGGAAATAGGCGTGGTTGTTGTCCGATTTCGTCCACTTTCACAATGTGACATAGGAATACAAAAAATATCACATACCCAATTTTATGGAAAGCGGTGAGTCGGGTCCCGAAATATGCGATTTCACCAAAAAGCGGTCGTGCCACGCTCATCGTCCAATTTTTATCCCAACCCCCTTAAAGCTTTGTCATCCCATCCCGGCGTAAAATTTTTGCGTCTCTGGCGCATTTAGTTATTGGTTTATCGCATTTTTAATAGTTTTCAGAAGTACCGTTATATGGGGAGTCAACGGAGTTTTTATCCGATTTTGTCCACACTATAGGTAGGAGTTATTGTAGTATTTGCGCTGGGCGAATTTTGTTGTTGTAGCTTTAGTGGATTAGGATATATATACATTATACTTATAAGAGAGCGGGGCCACGCCCATTTTTTCAAAAATTTTTCCCACAGATGCCGCTGGCTAAATTACAACTTTATATTTTAATTTAGCCCTTAGTTATGACACTTTACATGTTTTCGGTTAATGTTGAAGTTTTTTTGTACATACCAAGTTTCATCAATATTTCTCGGACAGACAGTCAACCGACTTTTCTCATCACCCTTATTATTCATATACACATAACTCTATATCTATCTCGATGAGTTTTGGTTGATACGTACAACCGTTAGGTGAACAAAACTAAAATACTCTGTAGCAACTGATTGTAAGAGTATAATAACAACACAAAGCTAATAAGGGAGAACACTAATTTTCGTATACATGCATACTTAGTATATGAGTTATATTGATTGTAGCTCCTGAACCAGGCAGTTTTTTTGGGGACGAACCCGTCAGATATTTATAATATCACAACAAAAAATGACATTGACATTTTCGTCCTCAAAGCATCGCGACAGGGAGCAGTGCAATATTTAAACTGATCCTTCGTCTAAAATAATTCAATTGCTAAATGTGGGGAATGATAGAATAGAACTGCAACCAAATACAAAGTGCAATGGATCATAAATGGCTCAGTAATCAGTCGATATTATAACAAAAGACTGATACCATAACCTTGCCAGCCGACTTTATGAGCTTGCGCGGCATCCAAATTGCACAGAGCTTTTGCTGCATTAGGGAGTCCGCTGCCTTCATTGTCCTTAGTGCTCATTTTGTCTCTTTCCAACTTGGCAAATCATTTTTCAACGGTTGATTTCCCTAGAGCCCAAATTTAACAGTATTTGTGACAGCATTTTTCCCCAAAAAGCAGTGCTTTGTTAACACTCGAAATGCTGGTCTTAAAAATAAGTCAAAAATTGCTTTAATTCTGTGGAAGAAAACAATTTCAGTTTATTTTGAGTCCTTCCTATTCCTATTTTGGATGATGAAAAATTGGTTAGTAATTTTTTAACTTTACATCTAACCCAAAGTTACTTTTCATTCATCTACATTAATGTTCAAAATAGCATTTGATATAATGGTCTAATTATGCCAGCGCTTCTTCCGATCGTCGAAACATTTCTTAAAATCGATTAGTGGAGCAAAAAATTCAGCGCAAAAATTCTGCACCGAAGCCGTGGTTGGTCGACATTTAGTTCAAATCATAAATGGCATAAAATTATCCGCATAACAAAAAAAAAAAACATTTTGATCAGATTTGAGTGTTTTATTTCTTTTTAATGTCGGCATTGTTGGTAGACCTTTTCTATCAAGACAATATAAAACAATTGGACTGCATATCCGAGAAATTTAAAAATTGTCGTTATTTTCTGAGCTTCATATTCATTCGATATTTCACTGTATTTAACGGATCTTTGATTAAGTATTTTGTCAACACATTTAAAGATTGTGTTAATTTATTTGAATGATAAATGTACGCAAGGGATCGCAAATTTTTTGAATTAAAGGTGTGAACCAGCCTTTAAGTTACTACTTTGCTCATCAGATATACGTATAACACAATACGCTTCAAAAAATTTGACTTTATATATGAGAATATATTATATGTATTCATATTACTACATTATCTAAGTTTTTGAATATAAAAATACAACAAATAAATATTTTTTCTTTCCAGAAATCCATGATTATGCTTTGATGGTTGGCATTGATCCAGTTAAAGAACCTCACTTACTATATTTGGCCAAAGAAGGCTTGATGCAGGCATTGCCAACCGATTGGAAAATATGGTATGTTTGTATGTACCCTCTGCGCTGAATTTAATTGCTATAAAATATATAACTATATAACAACGAAAGTACGAATCGTAACATAACTTATGAGCCGACTGTCATTATTCTAAACAAGCAACTGGTAATTTTACGTTATGTCAATTGTCAGATATCGACAGATACATATAAGCTAATTTCATTTTACTACAAAAAAGATACATAACAGTTTTTTCTCAATTTATAAGCTGAGGAACAATACTAATTTAGATTTTGTTCCGGTTGTCTGTAAAAAAATATAGATTCGTTGTTGTGACTATGCTCTCTTCCTGACCCAACTATTCAAAGCATTGGCGTAGTCCAGCAATGACCAACGTCAATGTTACAATTTTGTTTGTTCTAGACACGCGGCGTTGATACTTCGGCAGTAGTATTTTATAGTTACGTTTCGATTGTGAAAATAACTGTAAAATCCAAATAGAAATTGCCTGCCAGACTGTCCCATATTTTTTAATGAATTCCCACCAGAACAAAGTAAAAACATTTTATTTTCCTTTCATTGTTAAATGTTTTGAGCCTCGGTAGTAGCTCTGTGATTGGTGATCGCAAGAAGTGAGATCAGCGACAGCTGAACGATGTGTTACATGTGAAAGCAGAGAAGTTCGGTTTTAACGCAAGCTCATTGTGTAAAAAGATTAGATTATTAGTTAATGTTATATGTATATTTTCTTATTATACATATTTTCATTTAATACGAGTTCTCTTGTGCGAAGTTATGACGGTTGGCTCCTCTGCACAGTGTTATAATTTCATAAATTTTCCTAAAACCACTCAAGCTCATTTTTTTCAGTTATTCCGAGGAGAAATGTGGACACTATTATTACAATATTAAAACGAAACAATCACAATGGGACCACCCGCTCGATGCGGTCTACCGAGAATTAGTTGAACAGGCGCGGCAAAAGCACACAGCAATAGCGGCCACACCTGTCATCGACAACTCAGACGATGTGTCGCAACTGGACTCAGGCATACGCAGCCTACAAGGTAATGATGAATGCGACAACACCAACAATACAAATGAAATGTCTTCACCGGTAAGCAATGTAAATACCAATTGCACTGTAAGGTCTGTGAATAAAACAGTAGCTGCTGCAACTGGTATAGGAGCCAACGCTGCGGGTATTGCTGGCATTGGATTAACAAATAATTCAGGTTCGACTTCGAATAGTACAAGCACAAGTGGGTTTAGCGGTGGAGTTAGTCGTTTCTTAGAATCCAGAAGTAAAAATTTTGGTTTAAACTTTCAACCCGTGAAAGGATCTCGTTTCGAGGTATCGAAAACAAACCCTCAAATAACTTTAGCAATGAAATTTGGCGGAGAAGGTTTTTCTTCGAAGTTGGCAGCGAACAAAGTTGAAACCGACAGTGGTGCTACAGGTGGTGTAGATAAGCGAGCTTTTGTGTTGTCCGGTACTGGTGCGATGTTCCTAAAATCGCGCAAGCAAATGGAAACTGGGTTGAATCAAGCCACTACTTCTATGTTACTGAACTCCAACTCAAATAATATAATTATTGAGAGTACTGCTGGCACGCCACCTGGCGTTAAGGGCATATTGCGCGATTCAAGCTTAACAGATATGCGACGACGATTCGAAAAGGATGATGCAGAAAATCAGGTTATGGAGGATAAGAAAAGTGTACGTTTCAATTTAGACGAGACGAAAATACGAGGGTCTCCGGAGGAGGACCAAAGCAGTTCGCGTAAAATAACTCAAAGCCCAGAAGCATCAATGTATTCAGATGACGATGATGTAGAAGATGATGATCCTTGGGATGATGATAATGACGATGGCAATGAAGGCTGCGTTGGGTACGATGTACTTGGCGCTGAAGGTGGTCTTCCGCGTAGTCTTAACCCATTCCTAATGAATGATGAAGCAAAAAGAAAGGAAATACAAATTATATCGGTACCTAAGGCACAAACAATACAAATGCTAAAGGCACAAAGCTTTTCTATGGATCTGCCTGAACGTGATCGTGCCAAACTTTCAGAGTTAGCCCGCTCACAAAGTACTGAATCCGGGAGCATACCGCAACCAGTTTCTGTAGTAAGCTACCTCGAAAAATTGAAAGACAATTCTACAACGATTAAACCAATGTACGAGGACACAGATTCGGAATCAAAAGGCAGTTCCGTACGAAGTTTTATTATAAACAAATCCGAACAGGATTCTGTGAATTCAATTGTGCCTGCCGTTACTCCGTTTGAAAGTGATGAAAATGTTACTAAAAATAATCGTGAGCTGGAGCAAACCGAGACCAAACCCGGAACGGAGAAACCCGTTTTGCGTACATTAAAGGTGGCGTCTAAACTTGTTAGCTTCCTGAAAAAAGATACTGATAAAGCCGAGCAAGAAACTTGTGTTCAAACGCTAAATGACCGAGAAAATGACAAAGACTACGAAATTCAAAAACAAAAGGCTGAAAAAGAAAAGGAGGCATTACTTAAAGAGGAACGTGAACGTTTAGAGGACCAACTTCAAAGAGAAATCGATGCCATCAAGATTGACCATGAACACAAGCTTGAAAGTATTCGGCAAGAATATGATTCTCGTTTGACATCACACCGACAGGAAATGGAACAAACATTTCAAACACGCTTGAATGAGTATCGGGCGCAGTTGGAGGAAGAGTTGAACACAAAACGAAAAATGGTTGTAGATGAACATAAAGCTCATATGGTTACGCTACAAAAAAATCACACCGAAATTTTACAAGATCTAGAGAGAGACTTGAAAAGCGAAGAGGAAATCATCAAAAAGGAACATACACGTAAACATTCTGAGATGCGTGACAAATTGGGGCACGAATTAGAGTTGGAACGTCAGCGTATGCGTGAAACAGGTGAAGATAGATTGTATGAAAAGGTGCGTTGCGAAAAGCGTTTATTAGAAGATAAGTATCGCTGTTTAAAGGAGAAATATGTGCGTTTAAAAACTGATGTTAAACTATCATTGGAACGTCGCAATCGACGACGCGAGGCCCAAGCGCTACATCAACAAAGTCTCCATACAAATACTACTACTACAGGTTCAGAGACGGAAAGGTCTATATCAAACAAGCCATCTATCGGTAACAGCGAGAATCGTTCACTTTCTTTGTCGACTTCTTGCCAAGAGCACGGTGGTGTTGGTAGTATCAGTGCAGTCCCTCATACACTATTGGGCAGTAAAAGCCCAAAACCACCAGTGCCACCTAAAACTCATCTAACGCCTGTCACCGGCAGCAAAGAGCATTTAAATTCTGTGGTCCGTGAGCGTTCAAATGAACGTGGACAGCTATCAATAACACGGAAGCCGGGCATCGCTTCAAAATATATTAAGCACTTGCAAGTTCAAGATGACACAACTACTTCGATTAGCCAATCAGACACGACTATATCGAACAATTACAGCAAGGGGCGTTACCTACCAGCACCACTATTGAGCGATAATGGAAACTCCGATTCAGAGGCTGCTTTCCAATGCAATCAAGAGAACAATAATAACGGACGTGGTAATAGCCAACGTAAGAAAATATTTTCCCGTTTGAAGTCCGCTTCTACATCACGTTTAAATTCGGACAATTACAAAAACGACCGACCTTGCACACCGGTTGAGAATTTGCGTCATCAGCTACAGAAGCTAGAAGATTTAGAAGATCAATTCCCTGACAATACACTGGACACCACTTATCATTTACGCTACCCATTCTCCGATATATCCAACGATCGTGCCGGTGCTGGCAATAGTTCAGAGCTTGAGTTTTTTAAACACCGCATACATTTGGAGCGAGATAGTGTGCGACGTGCCAAGGAATCATTACGCACACAGCGTACTAATTTTCGTTCACGACAACGTGAGATCAAACAGCGTCATAAGGCTTCCACAACACGTCATTCATTGGACCAGCTTATACAAGAGGAAAAGGAATTGACTGAAATGGAAGTAAATTTGCACCGCACACGTGCGCTACTCGGCGAAAAGGTTATACGCTTACGTCACTTGGAACAAAGCCTTTTAAGAATTTACGAAAAGGAGAAACCCAACATGGATTTGCTGGGCATAGAGCAGAAAGACGATGCCACGCTAAGCGATCTTTCATCACATTCAAGCTCAGGTTTTAGCAGCACAGATTTCGCCAGTGGTGCCGATACACACAATTTGCACAAACGAAAAGAGAATTATCATCAGGAATCAACAGAATGTATACAAAATCTAGAAATTCTCAATGCGGAGATTCGGGAAATTCTCGATATACTTGGAAAAAGTCAACACGGAGGTAATAAAATTTAATTGACTTTACAATTGAGGGTTCTAATTTGTTTACGTTGAATTATTTATAGGAATACCCATGATTTCACCCTCCGAGTTGAATTGGTCACACATGCTATCAACCGGTATGAATTCAGCTCCCACACCACCAACAAATCTTCAAAATGCTGGCGCAACCGCTACGCTTATGCATGCACCACAATCCATACCAACACTAGCTGATCGCTTGGAGACATATCGTCAACTTGCTACTGGGCGCATGCAAAATTCAATGGGCGGCGCTATACTCGCGGCAAATACAATAGTTTCGCAAAGTCCACGTGCCGTCAACTATACGACCAGTCTAGTGGAGCGCACCAGAGATCTACGCAATTGGCTGCGACAAGCCAAAACAGAACATGAATTACTAACGGGCGGTAGCAATATTGTGCTACCAATGCAGCATAGTGGCTTAGGTTTAACAGGCAGTGCCTTGGGTGTGAATACGGTGAGCATTCTTAATGCTAGGGAATGTGGTGGCAATGTTAATGGCGCTGTCGGTGTTGGAACAACAGCCACAACTGGAGGAGGCGGCGGTACGGGTACACAGACTAATCTATAATTAGGATACAATGTTTTCTGCTGCTGGCGCAGTTAGGAACTCAAGGAATGAGATGTAGGCATGTGTGTCTGAGAATAGTGTGGTAGATGTACAGCTAAATATAGCTAAATTCGAGAATTTTCATGATTGTTCGGCCTGCTCTAGTTGCTCTAGAAATGTGAGTATAAGGAAAGTCTAGTTGCAAAGATCAAACTACTTTATTATAGAAACTATATAAAGTTTTATCGGATCTCTATTCAAAACCAAAGATAATCGTTATTGAAACTAAAAGATTGAATATAATAGTTGTATTTGTAATAAAATCATACTGAAGTTATATAATAAATAAAAAAGTATAGTTCTGGTGCCAAAGAAATGTATTTGCATGTGAAGGGAAAGATAATGTAGTGGACATATAGTTAAAGTTAGAGAATTTTGGCAGAAACTCATTTTATTTAGTAAATATTAGCGAAATTCCAATTTAAAAAAGTCATCACAACAATAATTAAATACTTATAAAATTTAAATATAAACGAGTGATGTTATTTTAGCTGTTAGTAAAGCCAAGCCATTTCTTTGCATATTATGTATATTAACTATTTATTTGAAGAAATAATCTAAATATCTGAATGTAATATTTATATACATAAATCCAACGACTTAATAGTTATAGTCAGAATTGATCATAAAGTAAAATCCACATGAATTTGAAAATTGTCCTTAAAACTAAACTATAAATTTGTTATACGTTACAATAACGATTTCTTTTATAACTATTGAAGATGGTTAGTACTTGTACTCAAAATATTTCGAATATGTAAACACAACATTTTCATTAACTCATAAATCGGTACTACTGATCTAGTCACAGATAGCACAAAATATTTGACTCTTCATATGATTAACGTTATGATTATTCTTAACCTTTTTTAAGTTATGCTGAATTTATATAAAGTGAGTAAAATAATATTGAATTTACACATCTGTTGCCGAATTTTACATTCCATATTTAAGGACCAACTTAATGTGCATACAAAAAGGCTAAATTTGTTATTGATAATCAGTCGTGGATTGCATCGTGCTTTTGCAAAGTAAATAAATTGATTGATATAAATATTGAATATATTTATTATTTGTATGTAAATAAAAAATTGTTTACTCCGAAGCTTTCGAAATCTATTACAAAATTTAAAATTTTCCTTTAGGGATCATACTAAAGTTGGACACTGTCTTTCGACTAAAGCAGCACTGAGTGGCTGATACTTATGAAATACTATAAGTTACAGAAACTCATTTTCTACATTTAAGGACCAAGTTAATGTGCAAGTAAAGTGCTTAATTTTTGAAATGCATTGAAAATATTACTTAATTATCTGCATAGGGAATTTGCTTTTTTTTGTTTGCCGAAGTAATAATAATTTTTATTGGTTCGTTTTCAAGGAAAATGCCATTTGATGATTTTAAAGACAATGGTTTCAAGCAAATTATTGTATGGAATCCCCGTGAACTGGTACCGGTTAGACTGATGCATGAAATTTATGTACGTACTCATACTTAATACTTTAACACTTTCAAGCTTTGAATATTAAGAAATAAAAATATATAACGTATGGGCAATATATGTCATATATTTGTATGTATATCTGATAAAATCTAATATCACACACAAATGTACTTCTTATACTCATTTTTAGTAACTACATACATCTAGATTGTATACATATTTATGTATATGCATGATACTTAAAAAAAACTAAACAAAGTCTTCTTAGAACCTATACAGATTGAGGGAATATTTTTTTCGTAAAAAATTATTACCACTTCTACGAAGCAGATCAAAATAACATATTCTTCAACAAAGAAGCGTAGTAAAATTTAAAAGCTGTGAAGCAACGAAGATCGAAATACAAAGGTGAAGCACAAATTTATTGTCGGCTTGTGGAGTTATATTTATAAATCAATAGTAAAATGAATTAGTAATAAGTGTAAGTTGGTGTTACAAATTACAAAAATTTAATATTTGAAATTATTAAATGTAAAAAAATAAAGCAGTTTGATGAAATCTTGCGAAAAACAATGTGGAATGGCAAGATATCCAAGTTAAGTACTATTACGTACCAGCAACAAATATTAAACAAAATATAAAGAATTCATCCTTATAACTTTTTATGATTATAAAACCTCAAACATTGTTTTAAAACAATAATTATAATTATATAATTTAATTTTAAAACTAACTTTAAGTTAAACAAAACGTACCAAATAACGGTTATAAAATATTTTAATCTCTATGGTAGCAGTATGATTAATATTATTTAAATAATATATTTAAATATATTATTTATTATAATATTAATATATTTAAATATATTTAAATATATTATTTATTATAATTAAATAAATTATTTATTGAATTTATATATAGTACTTATATACTCATATTAACAATACTAAAGCTTTCAGCAAATATATTTGAATACCTCATGTTTAACAGCGATACATATTTAACATAATAATTATACACAAAAATAAAAGCTTAATTAATTTATTTATGTCAGATTAGGTGAATTTGAAGTTGAAAACAGGTTTTACTGTTTTTAAATCTGTTTATTCAAATATTGTCTTACGAATCCCAGAAATTTATTTTATATCATGTTCGGCTTAAATTTATAACTATCTAACTCCTTGACTCTTCCAATTTTTATTTTAATTAAATTATAATATGTTTTATTGTGTACAAATATTAAGGATAGTAAATAATTTATAGCAAACATTATAGAAATATGACAGAAATGTACAATTTTGTATGTGTGATGAACGGAAGAAGACACCCTTATTTATAGTTACTATGAAAGCTTGATAGTTATCTCTAATATTATTGAAGTGTTATGGTATACTTCCTTTTATTTATAGGAGTTAATATTAAAAAAAATGTAAATTGGAAACCGGTGTCCTCGATTGTAATAATGAATTGGACGATAAAATGAAGACAATCTATTTTTTTGCTGTCATCTTCCATTCCACTTCATTTTGAATAATTTTAATACACCACAAAAAAAATGGCTTTGGGTCAGCTGATTAATTTTTTTAATGGATTTGGAATCCAATTTTTAACATTATGTCGATTTTTATATCTTTATATTGTTCTCAACTTATCCTTTTTGACTCATTCTAAAAATGTATATTGACAGCGATGTCTCGAGCATAATAACTACATATTTTTTATTATCGTTTACTATATTATTACGGAATTTCGCTGCTATGTACTTCTACATACATAAGAAACCGTTCAAAAACAACGAGTATGACGTATTAAGTACATGTGTGCGTAAAGCGATTATTCGCCGTCCTTTAAGGGGTAGCCTGCTTTTGAAGCTTCAAAAAACCGATTTTTTTTTGCTTAAATCTCTTTAAAAATAATCTAAGAATATTTCCCCAAAGTTATAGATGGGAATTCGAAATATTTTCGAAACTAGAGCGGAAATAGTGACCGAGCGTCTAGCAGATACATATATCGCTCATTTACTGCAAGACCGGCATAAGTCAAAAAAATCGATTCTCCAGAAAATGCGTTTAAAGTTTTCAACTGACTACACGGTGAATCCAACCTTACACCTCTTCTCAAGTGGAGCATATAAGAGGTATTCATATGAATTTTTCACTCAACATGAAGTGTGATATAACGAACAATTCTGCAGCATTAACTTAAAAATCACATTTTATGATTTATGCCGGTCTTGCAGCAAATGAGTGATATAAGCGCTTGGGCAGAAAGCGAAAACTTTGACGCGCGATTTCTCGGTTTTTAATTTTTACGATTTTTCTTAATTGGCGGGCAGGATAGGAAAAAAACTAAACATCGTATGGAATTGGGGCAAAGTTTATTATCTATGGTATTAAATTATATTTTATTTAAACTAAAAAAAAGAAAAGAAAAGTCAATTTTGAACATATTTTTAACAACATAAAGTCAAATTTTGTGGTCAAAACCCACTTTTTTCTATTTATAAAAAAAACGTAAAATTTTACAATTTTTGTGGAAATTTTTTTTAGTTTACCTAGAAGATAAATTATTAAATCTCTTGAATTTTTTGTTTCCGACAGAAATTGCGACCTGCATCCTGCCCGCCGTCCGACAAATGCACATACGAGATATATCGGACAATTGCTTCCCAAAGGCAAAATATCAAAGATTTCGTATCCAAAAAATTTATGAATGATGTTTAACACATTGTATAACTAAAAACCCTAGAAATTTCGTTTTATTCAATTATTTCTTTCCCTCCCAAAAAACTCCTCAAAAAAATAGAATTTTTTAAGCCTCTAAAGCAGGCTCCCCCTTTAAATCGCTGTTTCGTTTATGTTTTATAAGTATCTATAGTTATGTGTATGTGTTTATTGCTTAAAAATGTGATATTTCGAAAAAATTAAGTATGTCAGTAAGTACTTGTGGGTAAAATCTCGCGTCGTAATAAGTTTTCATTTTAACTGTCTATGTACAACAATTATTATAAGTATGTGCATAAATGTATGTATTTGTATAGTAGCAAAATGAAAAATTAACTCATAAAGATAAACTTTTCTTGCCTTATTTGTGCTGCACTGTTATTTTAAATATATATTTTAAATTATATAAATATGAACTTAGGAACTTTACAAAATATTGCTTTTCTGGCATGATGAAATTAAATTTGGAATGTATTGCGTAATACATTACGATAGATTAAAAGTAATGCATATTAAATATATTTAGAAATGAAGCCAATCAATCAAATTCCGATGGCCAGCAAAAATCACGTACACATATGCATACATATATATTCTACAATGAATTAAAATTATATTGAAGAATAATAGTTTTGAAAATCACACCTAGCATGAAATATATGTATGTGAATGTTTTTGCTGCAACAATATATACATACCAATACACAATATAAACATATGTGTATGTATTAGAAAATATTAAAACAAAAATATGTTAGTTTATATTAAAACACAGAACTTGAAGCAAGTATGTTACCCTAAAGAGTTTAGAGTGTTCGAGTTAAAGTCGAATTCGAATTCGTGTGGTCTCAAAAAAGTTCTGGTTAATAAAATAAATATTATTCTGAGCAGGCGTTTGAACAGTGTTCACAGACACAGATTGGTATGGCGAAAAGTGTATGGACAAGTCATACACATATTTTAATGTGAATTAGCAAATACACTATATAATAATGAAATATCGATAATTAAACCAATTAGTAAAAATTGATGAAAAATGTTTACTCAAATTAATAAAATTTAATAAAAATTCATGAGCACAAAACCATGTTGAGTTTTTAATAATTATATATTTCAGATATTAAATACCTATCTGCTACTATATTATAAATATTCAGAGATTATATAATTTCATTATAAATAATAACTTTTAACAGGTACAGGAATGCCTTTATAAACAAATATGGAAGGGATAGAACATTTCATACTTTCGTAAATTTGAAAAAAAAAAACAAAGGCGGCTACACCGAAGCTAAAGTACCCTTCACAGCTGCATCTTTTATAGCATAAAGAGGTATAAAAGATCTTTATCTTGTTTTTGATCGGTCAGTTTATATGGCAGCTAGATGCTACAGTCGTCCGATCTGAAGAAGTTTTTCGGAGATTACATATAGCGATGCAGAGAATATCAATCTGCGCCAAGATACGAGAGTGGTGAGTCAGTTTGGATGACATCTATATATTGTAGTTTTCCGATCCGAACGATTTGACTATTCCGAACACCATATATATATTATACGTTTAAAATAAATAGATTAGACCCTAAAAACTTTCAATTTTTGTCTTCAAGTAACGTACAACACAAAATGTAATTTCTAACACAAAAGCATTCATAATGACAAAAAAATTCTGCAGGGCTATTTCCCTTAGCGACATACATGAAGGTATACATATGTAAGTCGAGGTGCAACCGAAAATTTTATACTCTTGCAACTTTCAGGAGTCAAAGCCGGAAAATACCTTAAGGTGCAAAATTTCAATGGGAGCACCGGAATCCAAGGAATTTTATATTTATGTACATATACTATATATAACTCATAATCTGGCCGACAAATTCGGTATGAGGCAAAAAATTAATATTTTTCAAAAGTTATATTTTTTATTCAAAGTAATTTCCTTGTGCTTCGATACAGCGTTTAGCCCGGTCAATTAGCATTTCAAATTAGTGTTTAAGGTAATTTTTCGGAATGTTCTTGAGAATATCGGTCGTCGCCTTTTGGATAGCTGAAATGTCCTGAAACCAGTGTCCTTTCATGGGCAAATGAAGTTTTCCAAATAAGTAAAAATCACAGGGTGCCAGATCAGGTGAGTAGCGTGAGTGATTAATGGTTAATATGGAGATTTTTGTCAAAAAATCAGTGACAAGCGTCGACCGATGACACCGCGCATTATCGTGCAACAGGTGCCAGTACCCTGCCTCACGGTATTGTGGTCGAGCACGACGAATGCGTGACAAAAGGCGCTTCATAATACCAAGGTAAAACACAGCAATAATCGTTTGGCCAGGTGGGACGAACTCTCGGTGTACAATACCCTCGGAATCGTAAAAACAAATCAGCATTGTCTTTATTTTTGACTTCTGAAGACGACTTTTTTTGGCCCGACTTCTGATCGTCACAGAGGTCCTCACGACCTTCTTGGAATCGCTTAAACCACTCATGCACATTACTACGGGATAGGCACTGATCACCATAAACTTTTTTCATCATTTGAAAAGCTTCAGTAAACGTTTTCCCATGTTTAAAACAAAATTTAATATTTGCCTTTTGTTCAAAATGCATTTTACGGCCGATGACCAAAAGCTGCTGTCACTTTTTGATCGATAACATCGATTGCAGTTATCGAATTGTCTTATAATTTTTACGAAATGTCAACAAGAGATCAAACTTTTTATTTCATATACGCCAGCAGAAACAGTTATATTTAAAAAGTTCTGTTTCTTTTGCGACAGACCTTGTATGTAACATCGAGTATCGGGATGGTATCGACAAAACTATAGCTGTTAACTGTTACGTACAATAATCTTTTTAGAGGACGGGGCCAAGCCCACTTTTCAAAATTGTTTGCCCATAGGTGCCCGTTGTTACTGTGGCCTCCTGTGCGAAATTACAGTTCTATATCTTAATTTAGTGCTTAGTTGTGCATTTGTGTTAGTTATAGATTTTTGGTTAATGGCGTTTGATGGACGCGGCAGTGGTCCGATTACGATCATGTACGAACTCGTATATATACATATGTATATGTATTAGGGTGTTTAAAAAAATTTTTTTTCTCGTTTGGTACTTGGAAAAATAGGTTCCTAGACAGCTCTAAGAAAGTCTCTCCAAGCATGAGTTCTTATTTGTAACGGGAAGGTCCTCCTACATACAGTGTTCTATTTTTTCTTATTATCAGACAGAAAAATGTATATCTTGCTTCCAACTACTTTAAAAAATATCGTATTCCTTAGATTTTGTAGAAATTTGAATGCTCTACAAAAAAGGTCTGTTACGATTTTTTCGTAAACCCAACCGTTTAAAAGTTATTAACGGTTGAAGTTTGTTATTTTTGGGAAAATTTTTTATTTCTTATAAATTTTATAACTCCATGAAAAAATCATAATATATATGCTATAGTTACCGATATAACCTATTTCTTCATATATTACATTATTATCTAAGAAAATAAGCTGTGCCAACTTTTGTGAAGATACATTGTCAAATGTAAAAGTTTTCCATACAAGAACTTGAATCCGATTGTTCAGTTTATATGGCAGCTATATGTTATAGTGGTCCGATATCGGCAGTTCCGACAAATGAACAGCTTCTTGAAGAGAAAATGACTTTTGCAAAATTTCAAAACGATATCTTAAAAACTGAGGGACTAGTTCGTATATATACAGACGGACATGGCTAAATTGACTCAGCTCAACATACCGGTCTCCGACGCTTTCTTCTGGGTGTTACAAACTTCGTGGCAAACTTAATACACCCTGTTCAGGGTATAAAAAAGTTCGAGTTCGTAGATGGGCGTAATCGGATCACTGCCACGCCAACAAATAACTAAGCACAAAATTAACACATAAAACTCATATCACAGTACAACAGCTAATCTGACGGCTATAGACGCAAGTGTCCGTCAACGTGTTAAGATATAAAACTCATATTTGGCACAGGAAATCGCAGTAGCCAGGGGCACCTGTGAAAAAAAAATTTAAAAAGTGGGAGTGACCCCGCCCTCTAATAAGTTAATTGTATATAACTCCTAACCAATAAAGCTACAACAACCAAATTCGCTCAGCACGAATATTATAAGAACTCCTACCTATAGTGTGAAAATGGACGAAATCGGATGAAAACTCCATTCACTCCCTATATAAGTGTACTGTTCAAAACTACTAATAGTGCCATAAATCAATAACCAAATGCGCCAGAGACGTTAAAATATATCATTTTCGAAGAAAAATGGGCCGATGATTCCACCAGACCAAAATCCTCACCATAGTTATTCGTGCTGGGTGCATTGGCTTCTCGACGATTACGTGCGGTTTTCTGTGCCCCAAATGCGACAATTCTGCTTGTTAACGTAACCATCGAGGTGAAAATGAGCCTCGACCGAAAAGATGATTTTTCGGTAAAATTGACCATCCTCGGTCAAACGATCTTCTTCCTAATCTGCGAACTGTAGAATAGTGAATTGCGACCCATTTCTTAAATTTTAGACTTTTTACTGAATATCTTTCCGAATGGTATTTGACGTTTCCAATGTGGAAATATAGATAATTCAAATTTAA
Organism: Bactrocera dorsalis; assembly: GCF_023373825.1. Taxonomy (NCBI): domain Eukaryota; kingdom Metazoa; phylum Arthropoda; class Insecta; order Diptera; family Tephritidae; genus Bactrocera; species Bactrocera dorsalis. Next base: position 15,490,390 of record NC_064306.1, on the reverse strand, counting down.
AACGTTGGATTGCCCACCCTATATATCGCCGGCCGATGATAAGACTTTATAGGAGCCGTGGTAAAAATTGGACATTGGGCGTGGCATCGCCTTCTTTTGGGTGAAATCCCATAACTCAGTACCCGACTGACCGATTTCGACATAATTTGGTATGTTGTATTCTTTTCATAATTCTATGTCAGGTATGGTATCAGCAAAATCGGCCAAATACTTCCCTTAGCTCCCATATACCTAATATAAAGACTTTCGAACTTCGTGGTGCCTTTTTACCGCATATATCGGGCAATATGTGAGTTATAAAAGATTGTATTTTATTCATAACAATGTATCTTTGTGCCAAAAATTGAAAAATTTTAGCGAAAATTGGCCTAGCCCCTATATAATTAATATCAGCATTTTCGAACATCCGGGTGACTTAACTCTATAAGATTAGTTTTACAACTTAAAGTATTTCCCTGGCTTTGGTTTTTGCAAGTTGCAAGAGTATAAAATGTTCCATTGCACCCGAACTTAGCCCTTCCTTACTTGTTTTTAACATGCAGTACCAAACATAGTGCACTATTTCAAAGAAATTATATGTATATGATGGCTAAGTCATAAAATGAAAAAAAAATCTCTGTTTAAATAAAAAGATAAAAGAGAAAAGAACACTCGTTTAAGAGAATTTATTGAGGAATACCTTGGAGTGGAAGAGAAATCTTTTGAGCTGTCGAGATTTTAATGAATGAATTTGGTCACCATGTTGCTGGGCGTCAAAAATGCAAGAACAAGCGTAAGTGGGGCAAATATAGAAAAACAGCTCTTAAGAGAGCTACAAACGAGATTTAATAATAATTATTTATGCCCTTCGTTTTTTATGATTTTATTCAATTACGATTGTGGCTATTGTTGTAAGTAAAAATTGGAGAAATCTTTTGATATCACAGGTTATCGCTATTTATTAGTACAAATCAGTGATGTAGCGTACAGCCTTATCTACAAGTATAATGTTAGATAAAATTGTTGAACCTTTGTGAACACTTTAATTATGGTGACATTTATTGTGATCGTTAATTTCAGCTATTCAGTTTTAAAAAGTTTTAATTTTTATTTAACAAGTCTTATTTTTGCAGGAATTGCATAGATTTGCAGTTGTCTTGATTATTTTTTTTTTTTTTACATTAGAATGACCTAAAGATAAAATTATTACAAATATTCCCATTAAAGTAGTTTGCTGTATGTCTATTAGTAACAGTCGTAAATTAATTAATTATAATAATATTTTATAAATATATACCTAATTACTGGATTCTACATCAGGCTTTTCCTGTGGCAACTACGATATACCACTCATACGCCTGCGCGTACTTATTTCATACAAACAGGAGAGTAATGCAAGGATATTTTCTTTGCTTTGTTGAGACATTTCAATTGAATCTGTTTCAGTTCGTTTTTTCAACCCGCCTACTTTATCACGGTCTGGACCAGTGAAGAAATAATTAATATAAATATGCAGTGCAATGTGGGAATGAAATGAGAAAAAAATTAATGTGTGTTAAAGTTTAGTGGACAAAGGTGAAAAGAAATTTAAAAGATAATACCATTAGAAAAAATTATACGGATTAATAAATGAAATTAATTAAATGCTTTTGCCTCACAGAAAAGTTAAGATGATTCTTCTTTACTGCGTTGTGCCAAATCCATAAAAAGAGTTCAATATACATACCTACATATATAGATAGGTATGTGAAAATCCATTAAGCTTATATTTAACTGAGAAACTTTTATATGATATTGGCTTAACATGAACTCGCTTGCAGACGGTCGCCAAAGGTCGCGACAGCATCAAATATCGACGGCTATTTTCGATGGCTATTTGCAATGTAAGACACAAAGAAATCTACTAGCCACATATATATTTGCTCTACACATACAATTTTATGTACATATGTAAGTATGTATTTACGTATTAACGAAAAGGGACATGTTGTGTGACTACTGTGGGTGCTCCCAGCCCCGCATGTTTGCTGTAATGTTTTTTGCGAGTCTGCACACCAGGGCGTCGTACGTAGAAAAATCAGGAGCAGGAACAGCCTTCACTGGATGGTGGTTGTGTTATAGTAGGATTATGAGTCTTTAAGATTTCATAGATGCACACAGACAATATATGATTGGGTGTAAAAGTCGTTTGCAATCTGGCGATAACTAAATAATTAAAAAGTAAACGAGAAGGTGAGAAACTAAATTGTAACAAAAGTGGTGGTGCAGATGAAAGATTTTATTATTGAGTAATTTTATTATATATGTGCTATATAAGATTGTAAATTCTATGAACATATCAAAATATAAAACAAATTTTCATCAATATCCAAAAGAACAAAAGCGTAAACAATTGTTTATGTAAATATTATATTATGTGCCACCCATAAAAATCCGATAGGAATTTTTGAATTCATGCAAGCAAAGTTCTTTCATTGCCATTCACTTGGGAGTGGCCAGAAAAAATATTTTACAAATAGCTCAAGAAGCTCCCGACTTTCGGTCTTTGACCAAGTATCCTCTGGGTAGCTGGAAAACATCCCTTTGAAGTGGAGCTAAAGTGAGAAGGCGAAACATCCCCTCCACAGAGTTGTGCCTGGTTTTGGAACCCGCCACGTAAAAAAACACCCCCAATGAAAAGAAACAACAAGCCTCGGATGAGCAACCCCCCATTTGATGGCGACCATGGCAAACCAATTATAGACTATGATTTGAGGGCATGCACCTGGAATGTCCGGTCCCTTAATTGGGAAGGTGCCGCTGCCCAGATGGTTGATGTCCTCGTGAAAATAAAGATTAACATCAGCATGATTCTAGAAATGCGATGGACGAGACAAGGACTGAGGCGAGTCGGGCCTTGTAGCATTTACTACAGTGTCCTAAATTGAAATGGAATTGTCAGCATAGACTTTATACTTTACATATCGCCACAGGAAAAAGTCTAACGGTGTGATAAAACACGATCTTGATAACCAGTAGACGGGTCCAAAATGTGAAAGTTTCTGCTCATCGAAGCGTTCTCTACATAAATCCATTGATTGCTGATGCGATGTGTGAGAAGTGGCGACGTTTTGATTTCAACAATTGACGCCTAGATCACGTAATGAATGTACGTATATGTATACATGCATATGTATATGTATATGCGTCAAAGATAATGTAGAGTTGGAGAATTCGGTTTATTTGTTATAAAGATATAACTTAAAGGAGACGAAACCCTACTAACTTTCCCCAAATTGTAAGATTCATGTTTGTAATGATTATCACTTTAAGGCTTCTTTTGGGTTTGCTTTTGTAGTTATGGTATACACATGTTTGTAACATGCGTTTATACAAAGTTCAAATGAATTTAACATTTCGTCCTATTCAGTAAACATATGCATGTGTGTATATACATACATATATACAAATACTTTCCCATTTATGTAAACGAAGCAGCGCATAATATAAATTACATGTTGCACCATTGTCATACTGTTTAATACTTATGACTAGTTCCAGATTTAAAAGTAAATCTGTGTTTGAAAAATCACCCAACAAAAAACAAATATTTGTCTGAAATGTATAGCATGAACTTTTGACTGAAATAGGGTAACATATAATTATCTCCACCAGTTCTTATCCCAGTTCCTAACTAGATGTACCGAATGTACAAACTGAAGGATTTATTTAGTATAGTTAGAATGATTCGGTATATATAAATGTAGGTCAAATATGTACCGTTCTGTTCGATAATTTCATAATGTCGAATTTCTATCGATTTGTGTGGCATTGTCCTGATGGAACACAATTCCTCTCCTATGAGTCAAAGATGGCCTCTGGATTATCGCTTACATCACATATTCTAATTGTTTACAGTACAGATTCGAGTTAAGAGTTTGGGGTTATGGGAGCTAAATAAGTAAGAAAGAGCTGAGTTCGGGTGTAGCTGTATATTTCGCACTCTTGCACCGGGGAGATAAGTATTTTCGTATATTTTAATTAAGATAACTTATGTATACATTGTCCGATAAATGGAATATAAACTCAGACGGAAGTTTATTTTAGGTATACGGGGACTAAGAGAAATATTAAACCGATTCAATCTATTTTTGGCATATAGACCTACTATGATCAGGAAGGGATTCTCTCCTAATTTCAATTATACTATGTATCTAAGTCAGTCTCATGGTTTGGGGTTCACATTTATAATATCTAGGGGGAGGAATAGTTTTGATCCGATTTGAACATTTTGTAGTCATAAGGTGGCACACCACAACGGCGCTATTTAGGGAAAGTTTTGTCCGGATATATTGGTTCGTTTTGGAACTTAAAATTATCCCTCCCTCTCGTACCATTTCGGTTGTAAAGCTTAATGTCTCTGACGAAGTTACTTATAGATTTGTCGTATTTTTAGTCGTTTTTAACAAACCATTATATAGGAAGTAAGCGCAATTATCATCCAATTTCACCTATTTCATGCTGTTGCAAGAAGTATTGATTTTATTGTCCCTGTCCGCTTTTCAAACATTTTCAAACCACGGGTGTCCCGAACCATTGAAATCTGCAGGACCAAATTATAATTGAATCTCAATTTGGAGCTTAGATTTAGCGCTTTATAAGTTCTCGGTTAATAAAATAAAATATATAAATGCGTCATAGAAAAAGCAGTGGAAGCAAATGTTACAGACTTTTTACATTCTTATAATTTAGAATGTGTATACTTCCAAAAAAATCACTCTTGTTGGCTTGACAAGTCAGATACTGTTAGGAAAGATCTTTATATGTACTTATATAAGAATCTGTTACACTACACAACTGCATATACGTAGGTTGCCTTTATATTTCGGAATTTGCCAGGCCTCGTTTTGCAATCTGGGAACTCACAACTTTATCGTCAAGTTTAACATTTTTGATTTTAAGTATGCGCGTTATTTGTGTTGTTTACGTGAACTTAAAATATTCCTCTGGACAAAAAAACCATTACGCGTGATTATTTTTTGGAACATTCGACATGGATTAACTCTGCAACAGTGCCACGATGAACTTAATCATATTTTTGACAATGAAGCTTCATCAAGAGCCAGTGTTTATCGGTGGTATGTTGAATTAATCGAGGGCGTTGGTCACTCCAAGACGATATTGCATAAACATTTGACTGTACCATAAAATATGTTCACATTATTTGTCAATCGCTCAAAACAGGCTTGTTTAGTTTTGTCGAGAAAAATTATTATTCCGATAGCAGTGCTTTGAAACCCATCTATATTTGACATTGTAACAGGTGATGAATCCTGTATTTACACGAATGAGAATGAAAGTAAACAGCAGTCAGCTATATTGGTGTTTTTAGATAAGCCGAATCCAGCAAAAGTTGTACGGGCATTAAGCATGGTTAATCAAAAATCGACTGAAACCACTGTATCTTTGAGCTCACAAAAAAATCGATTTGATTAGTCATACACCGAACAGTCCTGACTTGGCACCGAAAGAAATCATTTTATTCCCGTACGGAAAAAATAAACAAGAAGGTCAATATTAAAAATAATATTTTAAGCCTCAGTAGCTAGTGCTTCTTTCCAATCAAAATGTAAAATAATAATTGTATTACTATTTCACACAAAATAATAATAAATTTAATAAAAATAATATTTTTTGAAGAAATTTATCTTGATTTTGGGGAGTCAGTTTGAATGGTACCTATGTATTTGCTCTAGTGTTCCGATTTAAGCAATATGTTTGGTGATTGTAGCGACTCTTGAACAATAATTTATGAAATGGAAATGACTAAATTGACCCAGCTCGTCCCGCGGATCAGTTATACAAATGTTTTATAGAATCTCCTACATTTCCTACTAGGTGTTACAAACTTCGTGACAAACTTAATACCCCCCTGCCCAGGGTATAAAAATCTTTTTTAATTGGGTCGTTTATACCAGAAACCACTAAAAATATAGCTATGGTAGTGACTAATCGAGCCTGAAGAATTACAGAGATTGTAATAATACTATATAAGCTTTTATAGTAAAGTACATTAACATAGGCAATATATGAATATGTACATATTTACAAACACTATATTCCTACATATACCATATCTAAATTGATGTATGCATATGCATAATAAATACAAATTGTTGAACTACTTAAGTGTGTATGAATGCAATATTCATGCCATATATGTATATATGTACTCCTGTAGAGACATGTAATTTGCAGTCCTTTAAAACAAAATAATAAAATTTCGCGTTCCAGCTCTTCAGATACGTTAACAACAGGTCAAATAATATTATAGCGTATATGGAATGTCACAAATCCTGTAGAAACTTTTCATTTATGCTTGCGTCCACTGACCTTTTGTTTCTCCATGTCAATAGCAATCGCCTAAATAACTACTAACTAATTTCCATGAGAAATTGCAACAAATGCCAGGGACCATATTTTTAATGAGTTGAACTTTTAGGCACCAAAGCATATGAAAAATAGGCTACGTTATTGATATGTATGTATGAAGTTTGTGTCACGTTAATAAATTCGGCGATAGCGAGAAACCTCGTGCAGAGTTGGTCGAGAATAATGATTTCCATAAGACTTTTTAATAAGTATTGATGGCATTGCGCAAGAAATCGCGTACTAATAAATTTGAAATATTGGTGATTATGACAAAAACAATATTTTTTTTACCTTAATGCCTCTAAAAAGAACTTCCTTTATTTATGCATGAATAGAAAGAATGAAAATAACTCGAGGGTGGAATGAGTGGCAAACCGCGATGCAGAAAATTGCACTAATCATGCTATACTATGCTGTAACTTATATATACACATACATATATACCAATATAATATTATGTAATGTCATTCTGAGTTCTGGTATAAATAGTAGGTTTAACATATGCACAGCAACGCCCATCAGTTCACCATCGTTGCCGCTATTTTGTAAAACACATGCATATGTATGTAAGTATGTATGTATGTACGCAAATTATACCTTACTGATGCTGCTGCCACAGAACGTTTAAGTCAAACGAAAAACTCACGAGATAATCTACAAATGAAAATATGAGGCATTAAGCGCAGTTTGAGGGACCAATGTGTGCTAAACATGAATAACGACGTAAATACATACATATAAGAAATGGTTTATACGAACAAACTAATAGATATAAATATGTTAATATATGTATGTAAAACTCATATTTTCACAATCTGTATAAGATTTACTCAGAGGGTTGCGCGGTTACCATGGCATTCTAGTATTATAAGAGTCCTTCTGGTCTCTTTAGCTGTTTTGCTTCATTTGAATACATGCAAATATATTGCGTGCTTTGTATATGAAATAAAACTCGTTAACAGTTTGCGTACTGTAATTTATTTTCACTTACGACACAACACAACTCCTACAGTGATATAATTATGTTAAAAAACGGATTACAAAAATATTTAAATAACGAAATTAATTGTGCATCAAAAAGTGAACAAATATTAATAACAGTCTTTGAAGTCGGCAACGGTACTTGAAACACTAAGTTTTTGTTGCCCGAAACTCCTTAAACTGTGGAATATTTTAAATTTTCCATCCATAATGAACTTTAGCTAAGCTTTTCATTAAAAATAATTTTTAAATACAGTTTTCCTTACAGTCGTAAACCACTAAGCAGTTCCTTAAATCATAAATCTTTATTCATCAAAATTAAACTTACCATGTCCAACTTGGGACGCTTAAAATTGCGAAGAATATACAATCCGCAATTTCAGATTTATCATAGAATGATGAACACTGTTTATCGGATCGGATTCTATGCCTCAGAGAGGTTGCTGAGAGATTTGTTATATTTACGTAAAACCGACCGACACTTAATCACACGATTTCGGCTAGTGGTTTATCCCACTAAACTTATAAATTTATCAAGATTTCGCCATACAAAAATGATAGTTCAAAAGCACTTTATCGGAGTGATTTGAAACTGATCCACGCTAAATCTCTCTCTGCGACTCTGATTACTTACTGATACTTGTCAGCATTGCAAATCTATTACATTATCACAGCTTTTTTAGACATTACAAAGGGAAAAAAATGTAAACAAACAAATTTTTTTCCAGCAATGAATCTAATTTCACCTGAAAATCAACTTCCCAAATGAAAAAAATGCGTCCATTATTTCCATTATATGGAAAATATTTAAAAGAAGGCGGCTTTTATTTAAAAATACTATATGAAAATCCTTTCTTTTGATAAATATTAAGTGATGTGAATTCTTGAATGGCAAAAACAGCTGTTTTTTCATCTTTCCAACGGCAGTGAGAACGGGCTGATTAGTGAATGGAATTAAATGTAAGCTAATCCCCATAAATTTTCGGTCTGAACATGGTATAAGATTAAATGCATAGTTTCCTACTACTGTTTTAGAGCGTTTCATAGAAATTAGTATAAGATGCCAGAAACAAAATGAGGAGAAAACTTTGTTTGCAATTCCTATTTAAATTTGACTTGACTTTTCACAATCCTGCCTCTATTATTCTTGTTTACGAAATAACATATCCATCACAAACTTAATATTCGTAATAAAAATACATGCTATTAAATAACTTTTGTGTGGAAGACGATACACGATTGTTCATTGGTTTTTATAGAAAACTAGAGGACCCGCCCAAGTTTCAAGATACTGCGATGGTAGCGCCATCCATCGGTCAAACATTTAAAATTAGCAATTAATTACAAATGAAAAATTAATTTAAAAAAAACATATTCCAGTGGACCAAATTGTAAATCTAAACCATTCTCGAATCTCCTTGAACATACACACAAAATTTCATCAAAATCGGTCCATCCGTTTAGGAGCAGTTCAAATGCAAACACACGGTCAGAAGATTTATATATATAAAGATATAATGTACTAACTCTCGTGCTTGCTACACAATAAATTTGAGTAAAGTTTATGGTATGTCTCAAACCCCTTTTTTTAACGTTATTAAAGAGAACGTCAATTCCAAAGGAGTATTTTGGAAATAGCAGCGCTTCGGATAAAAACTATACGACTTAGGGTCTTTCATTTATGGAAAGATCGAAATACACGTACAAATCTCAGACATACTTGTAATATCAAATATTACATGCATATGGATATATGTATAAGTTTAATATTAGCTGTATTCGATAGAGAGCGTTGCTCTCTAGCGAACCGAATAAACTAAATGACCAAACAAACAGACAGGCAGAAAGCCTGCGGTATCTATAGTAACATACATATGTATGTACGTATGTAAATGCAAAAGTGTTATGATTTTTAAAAAGTGTTGTAGTCACTCTTTACTTTTTTATAAATGACTATAATTAATTTTAAGTCTTAAATTTAAAAATATACGAGATAAAAAAGAAGTTTGTCTTTTCATTCATATTCTGAACTATTTATAATAGTAAAACTGATCTAGAATATGAAAACAATACTTGGTATTGAAATAGCTTCTATACCACTTTAATAGAATATCCGTATACTCTCTTGCACTAATTTAACTTGTTAACTCTGTTGTTGCTTTTAAAAGTAACTTTTTTACAAAAGAGCAGAATCGGGCAGAGAAATGGCGAATCGATACGAATAAATATGATTTACTTTCAAGTTCAACCTTTTTTACACTGAAAACTAATCGAGAGTACTTCTACCTTCAAAGCCCGTAATTTTTAATTATATTTAGTAAAATGCAGATTTAAGCCTTTAAAATTAAATAATTTTTAATAATGGTTGCTCCACTGCAAGTGAGAGTATTTTGCATGTCAGCTATTTACTACTCAGCATCATTATCTGGCTAAAAGCTGTTTCTGCTTTCAATGGAGTTAAAGTAGAGAGAGTACCACACTTTGGTTTTGTAATTTTGATGACTGGTGATGCTCATATTACGAGTCAAAGTATAAGCTAAGACAAGTCAAGTTGGTTGCAATAATTGCGGGTTAAAACCTTTCCATTCTCTAATAATATTTCATTTCATTGTTGTGTAAGAGCAAATTAGTTTAAGTTTTGAAATACTTATGTATGTATGTATGTATTTATATCAAAAAATCATAATGATTTCTAAAACTAATATGAGAACCATACGCAAATGTTTTGTCCGTGGAAAGTACAATAAGTAATACTCGTATACGTATGTACATATAAGCATACGATTTATGATAAGAATGTTGGGTAATGTAAAGAACTTTCTGAAACTGTCAGGGTCTTTCGTTCCTTAAGCGAATATCTTTTTATAAGATCTTGACAGAGTGTCAAAGCTGCTTTAAGTTGGTATTCGAATTTCAGGAATTGTAAAATTTGCAGGGGACTCATTATAAATCAATCTACGGCTTTTTCATTTTATGAACTAAAGTACGTTTGGTTATTACCTATTTAAGTTTTTACATACACACATTCTACGTAGTATAAAGTAATATTAATTGATATAAAAGAAATTCGATGCCTAATTCATGAAATTTTGCTTTATAATATGCGGAATCGGTCGCCATCTTATCAGTATCACTTATCTGCCTTCAACTGCATTTTACGGGTATATAATTTTTTTTAATATCCAGTGTCTTTTAGGCGAACTTCTCATATGGCTGTTTGGAATCTAAAAAGCTATTTACTTACTTATAATACTCAAGCCCTCTATTGGTCAGAAATGTGTACCAATTTTCAATAGACTAAAACTTGCATCTCTCTATCATATCATATCTGACGAACATTTTGTTTAGCTCTGAAATTCGTAAATGTGTCTTTTGCAGATAAGGAGTGACTACTACTGACCATATGACTTCAATTCGGGGAGCTCCCTCCCATCTATAAATGGCACTTAAATAAATTTAGCATACGTTTTAATTATGTATAGTATGTTTGTAAATGGAATTTGTTTTAGTTTCGTTTGAAAAGTACTAAGTAAGTTTAAACTAAAATAAAAATAAACAAATAAGAAAGAGCTAAGTTCGGGTGCAACCGAACATTTTATACTCTTGCAAGAATGAAAGCCAGGGAAATACTTTAAGGTGTAAAACCCTTCTGACCAAATAGAGTAAAGTTAGCAGGATGTACGAAAATTTTTATATTGGGTATATTAGGGCTAAGGGAATTATTGGTCCAATTCAACCCGTTTTTGACAAACAGACATACCATTGTAAGAGAAGAATAATCCCTTAATTTCAGTTATATATATCTCACATTGACTGACATTTTCGATCAAAATTCTAGGGGCTTAAGTAGTTTTAATTGGATTTGAACAAGTTTTAGTCATGAGTTGGCACATTCTAAAGACATTATTCGAGCAAAGTTCAACAAAAAGTGGGCGTGCCACACCCAAAATACAATTTTCATACCAGCTCCCATAAAGCTCTCTCATACCATATGATGGTAAGATTTAATTTTACTGGCATATTTAGTTATTGATTTATCGCGCTTTTAGTAGTTTTTAAAAGTATCATTATAAGGGGAGTGAGTGGGGTTATCCTCCAATTTCTTCCATTTTCACACTGTTGCTAGTTCTTATAAGATTTGTACTTAGAATTTTTTGTTGTTGTAGATTAACAGATTAAACTTGTTAGAGAGCGTGGCTATGCCCACTTTTTCAAAAAAGTGTACCCACAAGTGCCCCTTGCTACTGTGAACTACAAGTACAAGTATGTACATACATAAGTATGTAAGCGTAGGCAGTAGTAGGCGTATTTCAGAAACTACTGATACTGTTTAAGAATGCCTTGAGGTAATATTAAAGTAATAACTGAATATTAGCAAAATGGCATTAACATACATATCATCAAAGCTTTACATTTCTTTTATTGAATTTTTCCATCAAAGCTATTGACTTGATAGTATATAGCATATAGAAGACTTTAAAGAGGGCTTTATGTTAAAAAAATAGTAAAAATGTATTTTTCCAACCTTTGGGTAGCTGAAAAAAGCTTTCATATTCAATATGACCTTAAATGTACGGAAAAGAACAACATTTTAATAATACGACAGGGAAAACAACAAAATTTCTAATAACAGCATTGACGAAAGATTTTAAAATTTTATTGCCTCATGATACAATGTCTCTTGTTTATATACGCTTCATTGCGTTCAACTTGAGCTTTTGTTATTAGATTGTCGGCATATGTGCGCCATATGCTGAACTTCAATTTGCGTATACATCAATACATACATACATATGTACACACAAAAACTCTAACATTTTAACATTCCTCACTGTTATTGCAAAAAAATTTGTGATTTCATCAAAAGCTGCCAACCAGAACATGTTGCTAAACATACTTTTAGGCACTTCGACTCCAAGTTTTTATGTGTTTTCTTAAGAAGGTTTAATTGGTTTTCGAACACATACTGGTGTTATTGTTTACATTTTTTCTGCCTTCTTTTGTTTTAAATTTAGGACCACTTTAGAAATGGTTGAGCTGAATTAGAAAGTTACTCTTATTCATTGGAAATATGTACATATACTATATATTGTTTATGGTTTGGTAATACTTTATTTTTATTAGCAACTACAGTAGAATCCCGATTATCCGAACATCGATTATCCGAATATCCGATTATCCGGACTCATTTGTCTCAGCTCTAGTTGTCAATCGGATCCCATTCAGTTGTTACAACTGAAACGCATCAGGGACTTGGCCGCAATGAAACGATGTGATTCTTTATGTCAAAGACCAATAACAAGTTATTTCCAACCAAAATTTTAAATTATATAGGCATTATGTAATACATTATTTATCGTTATAGCTCGGTTTATATATATTGTACATATTATCTAAACTACACTTGTAAAACTTATTACATAATAAAACTTTATTATATGTAATTTAAATATTGTTTGATTTGAAATCTATTATCCGGATTTTCGATTATGCGGAATACCCCTGGTTTTATTTGATCCGGATAATCGGGATTCTACTGTATACTTTATTTCAGTGGCGTAGCTAGGGAGGGAGCGAAGGGGTCGTCGCACCGGGCGCAACGTCTTGAGGGCGGCAAAATGATCTTCGCTGTTTTTTAATATTCAGAAAAATACTTTAACAAATTTTTAAAATCTCCAAATCGGGCAAAAATTTCTGCAAATTGTGTCAAAAGTGTACAAGATATAGGGCGAAAATGGTTTTTTTCTATGGCTTTTAAGAAGATGTCTTATAAATTTACTATCAATTTCAAAAACCGTATAGTGAGAATTTTGGAACTTCAGAATTTGTGTGGCTTCTAGTTCCTAAATTTTATATACTTAATACAGAAGATATTTTGTAAAAATTCACTTTTATTCGAACCAGGTTATATATTGCGTTATATAAATGTGTTTGGGGCTATATGATATGGGTCAAAGAGGAATACTTGCAAATGGTGAATACGGGCAAAGGGTAAAAATTTTCTAGTTTTTCTTCGATAGATGTGAAAACGCAAGCCAGATGGCTGAAATTTCCTTATATTATAATATCGGTTTCGTTGATTCCGTTCCTCTAATTTTGATGTCAAGCATGCACCATGCTTTGGGAGGTGAATGTCGAAAACATCGATATAATAATAGAAATCAGAAATCACAAAAAACTGTTCTGAACCACTCACTACAAAATGTGAACACAACAAAAAATCGTGGAGCGATTTTCATCTGTGAATCGTGAATAGAATTTTCATGGATGTATGTATTAAAAAAATTATGAAAATTGCATACAGCCTTACTTAAAAAGCCGAATATCTTGAGAAGTATTAATGATAGCGATTTTGACCACGAACCTTTTTTATAGCACATCAAATTTCCTACAAATTTGGCAGGTACATATTTTATAGCTCTTGTCATTTACAAGATATATACAAAAAAATCAAAAAAAAAATTTTATTTCCAAAATTATAGTTGTTTGTGTTAAACCTGTTCCAAAAAAGAGACTTGCGGTGACAACCATATATCCTTGGCAATTCACCACAAATCAATCGGACAAAAATAATTAGTTTTATAAATAGATAATCCTGGGCCTGATCGAAGAATTTTTTTTTTCAAAATTAACAAAATGGCGGCCTCAGGAAATTTTTTTCTAAATTTTTGCGACAAAATCAACAATCGAAATTTTTGAAAAAAAAATCCTTCGATCAGGCCCGAGTTTATTATGTATTCTAAAAGCTGTATAAAATTTCATTAAAATCTACTGAGCGGTTTTCGAGTTACAGTTGTCACCAGTTCAAAAAACATAGTTTTGAGAAAAACGCGGTTAAAGTTTCACGCTACCGCTTTGAAGTGAAGTGCCCGAGCAGAGAATATTTTTAAGATATTAACGAAAATGTAAAAAAAAAATTATTTTTTGAAAATTCTGACTACCCCTAACCCCTTAAATAATAATAATTGGATCAGAAAAGTTTATACAATTCATGAATATTTAATTGATGAAAACATATTAAAAACAAAACCAAAATAAATAAAATGTCATAAAGTTTGATATATATTAGGAAGTAATTACTTAATCATGTTAACAATAACCTCAGAAACGAAATAAAAATTCCGATCGCTAATGCAAAAGGGTAGACTTTTTTGGCACAATGCGAAAATGGGCGAAATCGAACTACTACCACTCCTACTTCCAATATAACAAAACTGAAAACTTTTTACATCAAAAACACTATGGTTTTTATTTGCTTTTTTCTTCTAATAATTTATCAAGTATTATTAAAAACATTGAAAATTCAATAAACTGTTACTTTTTAATAAAAAAAGAAATTATTTCCCCTAAATTATTGCATTAATATTTAAATTATTTAGTACTATGCCACATAACGATTATTAAAGCATACCACAATCGTAATAATGTTCTTTTTTGTGTTTCAGAAGCTCAACAAAAGACAAAACAGTAATATCGCGTAAATTTAAAGAATTCATAACGGGTATAAATAGGGCGACGCCTTGCGGCAGTACCTAATATCATTATGTATACTATCCACGAATGTTCTCATGACAATACCAACCGATAAAACGACAAGATTACCAATTAATGAATATAACTCTTACTATAACAACAAAGTGTGTACTGAGGACATATTTTGAATTCACATTAATTTAGACCCAACTAACCGCATCAACGGCACCCAGTCAAGCGCAACCACACGCGCCAAGAGTGTGCAGAGTGTCCGATGCAAAGCAGATTGTTGGCAAAAGCAATTGCAAACTAATAACTACTTAGATACATATGTATGTATGTACACACATAAGTACATACATTTGTGACATTCATATAAAATAAGTGCGGAAAAATAACAATAATACAATAATACATATTTACAAAGTTTAACATATAAAAATATTGAGTAAAGCTACAAAGAAATTTTTAAATGATGCACACGAAATGTGTAAAGTAAAAACCAAGTTATTATCCCAAATAGCCCAATTTTATGTGTATGTACCATTAGCGCCGCGAAGCTGAAGCCAGCTGGAATAACAGAATATACCGTAGCCACCATCGGCTGCTCTAGGCAACCAAAACAAGCTAGAAACATTTAATTAATTTTTTTTTACCTAACAGTAGCATAAATGCAAAATATGGAAAATACGCATACTGGATCCATGAAGCAGTAAATAAACAAATACAAAGAGCAAAACGCTATAATCTACAATTAAAAAAACTCTGCGCGTTTTCTGAACGTAAGTGTACAGTACCAATATTTACATAAAGTCGCGTATATACCGAGACACACACATGCTTAGTTGTATTGGTTAGCGTGCGTTTGGGGTCGTATTTGACGCTACGCTTCCCACAGCTGAGCAATAACGGTATATTAAGCATCCTTGGTCTTAATTTTTGAACGCCAGCCAACATGGGTAGCTTACCGAATTTGCACGAGTTGGAGGAAATAGAGCGCCGACGTGAAAAACGCCGTGAACGTGAGCAACGTGAGCAATTGCGAGAGCAACGAGCACGTGATTCAAGTCGTGAGCGTGAGCGAATGGCGTTATTTGCACAGCGCAAGGTAAATGAGATACACAGAGCTTACTCTTTCTTATAGAAATAAATTGTAAACAAATCATTTATTTCATAACATTCCATAACTAGATAACCAGAATATTATTAAATATTTGACAGTCATCCTTCGTCAAAATGACTACGAACTATTTTATTTTCATTGTAAATATGTTTTTAATTGTTCGTGTTGATCTCCGCTTTCGTACAGCGACATAAGTTTTCCTTTTTATTTTTCACTTGTATTTATTAATAATGAAATAAATAAATAAAAAAAAATAAAACGCGTTCATTATTTCGACTCACACCCTACTGAAAATGGATTTAAAATAAGTCGTCGTCATATTGACGAAGGATGACGTTAATGTACAAAAAATAAGGATGACCGTCCAGGGTTAAGATGTACATATATTTTAAGACAATTTACTTATGATGAGATCACTCAATTTAAACTGCTCCTTACCTAAAATTTATTAACCCTTTCAGCCCCGAAGTTGCTTATAAGCAACTTCTACATATGTTAGACATCGTTTAAAAAGTCCTTTGGGGCTGAAAGGGTTAAAATAAAGAATGCAAAGATTACTCAAACAAAAATGCGTTAAACAGTTTATATTCGACTTAGAGAAGAGAACTGTTAACTGTGTTCAGTTTATGAGCGGGTTTATATCAAAAGACTGAGAAATTGTAGCACCATGTAGATATCTAAAACGTAAATGAATTTATAATTGGATTATTTGAGCTCGGCATTATTCTAGTAAAAATACTCAGGATTTTTTAATTGTTTAGTATGGTAACGTTCTTTCAATATCATAGCTATCGGTAATATTGACTCAAATATATTTGTATAATTTGTGCCTGATTTGAAGAATGATAGCAAAAGTACAAGACAGCGTTATCCGGGAAGATGCGGATTACAATAATAATTTGATTGAGGCGGTTAATCTCAATCCAAACCTAGAGTTCGCCGAAACCGAAACCTAGAAAGTCCCTAGTTGATTTCACCTCCCAATACAGCTTTGATAAAAAAGAGACCTACTAAAAATTGTGAGTTTGTCAGTGTAATTTGACATGATCGGACACAGTTCATGTAGATGGGACCAACCAACTGCATGATACCTTTATCTCACGCTGAAACTGTGCAGTTATACAACAACTTGCTTTATCCAGCCGAAGACCCTGACACACTCATCAAATAGAAATTAATATTCAAGCCTTGAGCAGGATCGACCGGACGGGCTGATCGAAGCTTCTTGGCTGTTTGGTTATAAATTGGTTATACTTATATTGATTATCATACACTCACATTAAAAAAAATTTTGAGTTTTGGTTATAAAATGGTTTTATATTGGTTATTACTACTGCCACCAAATTGAAAGGTGAATTTAGTCTTCATCTACTTCAAAATAATCCCCTCCCGCTGCAATACACTTATGCCTACTAATTTTTAAGTCATCATAGCACTTCGAAAAATCCTCTGTCGTGATGGCCAAAGCCTTTCTTTGTTCAATAAATGCAGGCATAGTAAAAATCGAAGAATTCGCTTCGAAAAGGCTCTCGAAACTCACAAAACGACGCGTATCTCAAATACTAATGAATATTTTGACTTGAAATTTAAGATAGATGTCACTAACCCTACTACCAACTTACAGAAAAATTCGAATAACGCGCGAAGAATAAATTAAAAATTCACCTTTCAATTTGACATTCTACATTGTTTTGCATTTTAGGTGACAATATACTAAATCATAAGACTCTTACCCTAACCACAACATAAAATTAGAAAAAAACCAAAAATTCTGTGCTTTGAAAACAGTAATAAAAATTTCCTAAAGAGTCAAACTTGAAAACTACAAAAAAAAAAAAAATACTTTCTCAAAGTATGATAAAAGAAGTAAAGTTAATCTGATTATTAATAAATTATGGAAAACACTATAATATGTTTTGATGATATCACCAATTGTAACTAAGAATTTTCGTCTTTCGAAGCGGAAGGTATGACTTAAAGATAAGTAGTTGACACTAACTTTATGTGAAAATTTCTTTGCTGTCCGCATTTCACAATGTTACGCTCTTTCAACTTAGTTCAACATCAAAATTAAGAGAAATTATTTTTTGATTGTCCTTATATTGTTTCGCACCTCTTAAACTGCACCAAAGCTTCTCTCGTGTTCATTCATTCTTCATTTTTTAATATATTTCTGAATTCATATATTATATATGTATGTATGTACTTGCTCATACTTTTATATACATACATTTATGGTTTATTTACTTCTGCAGCAAAATTCCTACAATGCCTATCTAATGGCTGGTTTGGGAATGGGTGGTGGCACACTTGGTATGGCTGCAGCCGTCGGAGCTTCCCACATAACAGGCACAGCCGCAGCAACTGGTGTTCTCGGCGTTAGCGCCAATACCCCAGCCACGACGGCTACGACTACTTTGAGTGGGTTTGCTGTAGGCGGCGCAGCACTGCTCGGCTTAGGCACGCCGGCATTACTAACGAAACACCATCATCAACACCATCAACATCATCGACATTCGCTGACAACACGACATCGAGTGTTGCGCACAAGAAGTTCGGGAGCGACACACAATATTTGGGATGAACAATTTTTGGAGGTAAGGTCGTTTAGGCTGTACATATTTACATACATATGTGTGTAGGACCAGACAATATTACTCTATTACTTAAGTGACGGATTTAAAATTGTGTCGAAACCTACATTTTAACAATGACCACAGTAAACAGTAATTGATGCGAAATTGTGTCAATTTACGAGGGAGAGAATGCGAGATGATAATGCTAACACCCACTCTCCTACCTACAAAGTTTGCAATAACTTCTTCAAAAAACATAAATAAGCAAAGAACCTACCCTTATTTCCTTATTCCCACCCGCATAAACTCTGCACAATGAGCACCTTTGTTTTCGTTTCATCGTGTTTCTGGCTTTGCTTTGTTGCCATGGTAGCTTGCTGTTGAGGGCAGAGCACTGAGCAGTTGAGGCAATAACTAGCCGGCAATGATATGACGATAATTGAATGAAAATAAGAGCATTACTCAATTAATAAGATTATGATTTTGACCTTGAAATATAAGTATCCTTCAAGGAATTTTATGACTACTTTTGGTAGAGGAAATATCAGACGTCATTACTTTGTCAAATTAAAGGGTAACAAACACTTTTATTATAAGAGCTGTCTTTATATTTTGAAATTAGAGAACAACAACAAATATTAATCATCGAAAACCGCTTTCTTGTTGTTCAAAATATTCTTCTTTAAGATATATTCATTTTTGTATGCATTTGAATCAATTGTCGAACTACTTTTGCACTCTGGTTGAGGTTTTCCCAAAACGTATGTATGTATGTATGTACATACGTTCTGAGTGCATCAACCGCCTCTTCAGGTGTCGAAAAGCGTTGTATTCGATACCAAATCAGGACTATACGGAACAACATTGTTTGGATTCGGCTCATCTAGAAACAGTCATTATTGGTGGTTTTCACCTTGCGTTTGGTGATATACTCACATGCACTTTTCTTTGTAAAACCTTTTGTAAATTTTTGTAAAACCTTTTGATTCGCTTTATTTCGGATTTATAATTCGTACTTTACTTTTTGGTTTTTAATACTTTTATTAGCTTCACTTGTATGTTTGCTTGCATTTTGTTTATTATCAATAATTCACTTTATTTAATTAATCTCCTCCTCCGTGTCGTAAACCAGCTACCACAACGTGAGGACAGTCACAGAAGAAATCGAAACAGGGGTCCATCCCCGACGAAGTGATCCTTTTTGATCGGTTGGATGGTGGATAATCATGAGCTGGAGAGTTGGTGTCTAGTGTGGTTGTATTATATATTTGTATGATATGTTGTGTCTGTTTTTGATGGGTGATATGATCTGTTGTATTGTGCTATGTGGTTGTGAGTTGTGTGCGATGCGTGCTGCGTAGAGAAATGGTCGGGAAGTACCGTGTGATCAGAGGTCGCATGAACACTCATGTAATCGCGTAAATCCACGATTCATATGGCGATGCCATAGGCGTGTTTCAAAGCACCGTTATCGTATTTTTAATTTTTCTCGACTAAACGACGAGTTTTTTTGAGCGATTGACAAATTGATGGGGATCCAACGTGGACAACTTTTTTTACAATCAAACATTCATGCCATATTGATTGTGCTCTGGTCCCACTAATGCTTATAGTTGTCTTAATTCCCTAAACTTACGATAAAGTTGTGAGTTGCCAGTTTGCCACACTATGTAGTGTTGCCAAATCAAAAACAAAGAGATTAATTACATGACACCCAAACTAAAATAAAAACTTAGAAGTGGATGTTTTGTTTGCTGGGCTAGAGATATGACCACAATAAGGTATATAAAGTTTCCTTCGAAGTTTACAATACCCATCCTTATGGGACGCTTCCTTCAGAGTCGGAGACCATATTAAAAACATACATACTTGTATATGTATAAATGATCAACACGACCAGCTGAGTTGAAGTGCCGTACCCCTTTGTCTGCATAAACCCGAACTGAGGGACTAGTTTTTGAGATACCGACATGAAATTGTACTTACATCTTTTTCTCCCTAAGAAACTGCTCATTTGCCGGAATCGCCGATATCGGACCACTATAGTATATAACTGCCATAAAAACTGAACGATCGGAATTAAGTGCTTGTATTGAAAACTTTTTATTTGACGATATATCTTCAAGAAATTTTGCATGGGTTATTGTTTAATAACACTTTGCACACATTTTTCCCTTACACGAAATTTTCAAATAACACAGAGTCCAATCTCATATTCTTATTGAGATTACTAGCTGCACTCTGTAATATGCGTTTCTGTCGCATTTGTTCTCGCTTATCAATCCTTAGCATAGAGCTTTGTGTTTCACACTGAGACGCACGCAAATCTAACAGCATACTATATATATATCAAATTGTTGCATGGTATTCGTAGGATAACTGCATCTTTAAGCTTTACTTACCGAACTAGCCTCTGAATATGTTGGAGGCAAATTTAAGTTTAGATGATTGAAGGCTTCTACAACTGGTCCCATGAGGCTCTGGGCAATTTCGCAATTGGACAAAGATTGCCAGTGCAAGATATTAGCTTTACCGAGGACATAAATATGTGTGGCTGAATGAAATTTCAATAATATATTTAATGCTTTGTCTCCCAATTATTCAATTTTTTTCTGAAAATATTCTAATTAAAAAATTTTAATAAAATATTATAAACTTACTTACGCTCATAAAATGTCAAAACAAAAAGTTAGATATGGATATGTAGTAGTATAAGAGGAATAACCTTACAAATGTATTTGTGAATTTGTTACCTCCATCTTGCAGGGTTATTTGTTTACCTCCGTTCCTAAGACATTTTGTTCTACACCACCATTACGGAACCGTATTTTTTCGGACAATGACTAGCCGAATTTATGTTTCATACTACTAATTGAAAAAACATTTAACTTATTTATAATTTCTTCCAATAGCACCTTGCTGCATACTCACCAATTTCCACACGTTCACATCGTATCAATCCGGTCTCTTCATATCAGGTGCAAGCCGCATTGGCCGCCTCTCGTCGACGTGAGTCTATCAACAGTTCCATTGGTGCTGCATCGATACGACGCCTTATTACGCTTAATAACCGCAACTGCCGCCATAAGATACCGCCACACGTGCGACATAAGGTGTGTCAGAGCTTCATCTGCATAGCGGTGGCACACGGTTTAATTTGCGGTGTATTATTGCCGCTATTCGCGCTACAAGGTTCCAACTCCGTGTGGCATCAACGCGAACAGTGGTTACATGTGGGACCCAACATCGGCTCACTTCTATTAAGCGGTTGCTTTTTGATCTCCGCCATTATGTGCCTATTTACCAAACGCCTTATACAGAAATTTGGTCATACAACAGTGATTGGCGCCAGTTACGTAGCGGCGAGTATCTTTCTCCTATGTCATCTTTTTCCCTCCATCTTTACGCTACTGCCGGCATATATACTGCTCGGTGTCACATACAGCCCTTCATGGATTAGCAAAATAGCATTGGTGGTGCACTTTGGTAGCAAGTTGAGCTGTTCCCAGCATGAGTGCATGCTGAGTTCGTCGCATAATACGGATGTGATGGATGAGCATAAACTCTTCTGTAACCGCGATCAAAAGGTGCGCCGTTTGGCGCGCTGGTTTCAGGTGGCACAAGATCTGGGTATCATACTGGGCACACTATTGGCATCATTCACTTTGGCTTGTAGTTCTAGCGATTGGAATTGCTTCGATAGTAGCGAAACAGTGGCAATGGAGACACAAGCAACTTTACTGCCCAGTGAAAATCTGACAGAAAATATGGTGAAGGCAGTGGCACTGCGTTCACATTCTTACAGTATGACTGGTTTTTTACCCAATATACCGGGGTATTTCGATGATTTTTACTATCACAATGAGCATGGTGAAAGAATTTGTGGTGCCGATATGTGCCCCGTTTGGCATCAAGATAACACATTTGACGATACGAGCAACGGTACCAACGAAACGATTTACACGCAATTCATTAATGAGAGATCGACTGGCGGCGGTATTACGTTGATAAGCACCTATTTCTTATTCACATTAGCTGCGGCGGCTTTATCCTTCTTTGGTGGGCGCATTCAATGCACATTCCGTCGCGAGGTGCATATAAAAGGCGTAACGGACACGATATTGTTCGCCGGACCGATGGCGTATTTCGTGGGAACTGAACAGGCCTATATGTTGGGCGACTTTCTGCGGGTAAATAATCTGAGAAATCAGTGATCTGATATTTTGAGTAGCACATTAAAATAATCTTCTTTTTCTCGCATTTACAGGCATTCGTCTCTTGCTCCTTGGGTATTAGCATGGTGGCTGGTGCTTTAGTCGGCATGGGTCTTATGCAATGCATAGTTTCCTGCACATTAAGCATGCTACTACGTCACACCAAACGAATCGTGGTCATCTGTAAGTAAAGTTAACTTTAATTCATAGATTTCATAGATTCATTGGCAATCATTCATTGATTTCATATTTTCTCACTTTCTCCTGACAGTGGCCGGTTTCTTCTTCCAATCATGTCTACTACTTGCTTTATCCAGCTGGAAGCCATCGAGCGATGACATGGCACTTTTCTATGTGCTGGCTGCCTCATGGGGCGCATGTAACGGTATGTGGGAAACGCTTTTAATGGCCTTAATCACGCTGAATCACGCCAACCACGTTACGGATGTCACCAGTCCTTTGCAGGGACTACGTTTTCTCGGCCTAGGTATCACGTTCGCAGCGCATGGTTTGATGTGTGAAACGCCGAAGATTATCACCATGGTTATAATGCTAGTGTTGAGCTTGCCGGCGTATACAATGCTAGAAATAAGACTAGAGGCGCAACGTAAATCGCAATTGATCAATTTATGACGTAGCGTCTTTAGTTAGTCAAAAAGGCAAGACGCCATGGCACGAACTCATACAATGTAATCGAGTTCGGAAACATGTCATGGGGGTCAATGGATGTATAGCAAAAGTTAAACAGTATTATTTTTAAACCTGCAAAAGGTAAATAAACAAATATTTTATACAAGTTATATGCAGCACACGGAGTTTTGAGGTTATCGAGATAGCCTATACCGTTCGAAATATTAAAGTTAGAGTAATTAATAGTTAACTACATATGTATGTATATCTAGGTACATTGTATTTGGTTAAGACTCCGTCAGAAAAAAAACGCTCAGCAAACGGTCTTCCATCTCAGCTCCCATTATCATTATCGCAATATCTCAAGAACTATTAAAATCTCCATAAATGTTTTCAAATGCAAGGTGAACTTATAAGGAATTCATATTTGCTTAGTAGACTTAATTTTTTTTTCATAAATTGAGAGACCATTTGCAAATCGATTTTCTTCTAACGTAGTCTTACGCACATGAATTGTAGATAGGTAACCCCTAATATAAGTCATAAGCATATTTGTATCTGCCGTTTTATTATGAAACATGGCAACTCTTACTCGAAGATCAAGTTTGTAAGCCTGACTGTGTTGTTTGATTCGCCGAATAATCAGACAATTGTTTTTTATTCGTCAGATAGTATGTGTTAGCACATACCATTTATATATAAATTTACATACATACATACTACACACGCACATATACACTACATACATATGATATTGTATAATGTATGAATATTTACATTTTTATATTGGCTAATTAAATCGGACGTTAACAAACGTTTGCACAAAAATTAAAAATAATAAATGACAACATCAAAAAAGTACACTGAAAAAATAATTATTAAACAAAATAAAAATAACAATATAAATTCTACTGGACAACACTAATTTGGTGATTTTTATGCTTAAAGCAACACATCTAGTATATCAAGAGCGTATTATATTTCAAAGAACTTCTTACTTTTGAAAGTATCTTCATCAGATAGTCAAAAGTATCAGAAGTCTAAAAAGTTTTGTTTTTGAAATAAAGGGGAAATACTCGTTCCCCTGGGCAATTTGTCGCTAGGAGTAGGTGTGGACAGATTATAATTTTTTTTTATATTAAAGATAAGCCTACTCAAGAAAATATTTCAATCCAATTAATTTAAGGCGTTTTACGCATTGACCCCGAAAATATATAGTCCGATTTCGACCATCTTAAGGGGGTATTCTAGTCTAGAAATTAAAAAAAAAATTATTTTTTTTTTTCAAAGGGTAACTATTCCAGAATATGTGTACAAGAGGATTTTTCAAAATTCAAATTATTTTCGGAGATATAGGCATTTTTCTGACCCGGCATCCAAACTGGTTCGGCCAGAACGCGAAACTTTAAACCCGATTTTCTCAAAACCGACTTTTTCAGAACGATACCCACGATTTCTCAGGTTCTACTGGACCGATTTACTTGAATTTCTTATAGAATCTTCTTTATAGGCTTGTCTATTGTCCCCAAATTTTTATTTTTATTATTAAAAAAAAAAAATTGAAATAGTCAGAAAAAGTGATCCAAAAAAAAGTTTTTTTTAGGCAGTCGCCATTTTGGGAAATTTTTTTTCCCACTTTTCCGTAGTTCCGGCCATTGCGACATTATTCAAGATTAATAATCTTTTTTTCTTTTTGGTTTCAGATACCTAGGAGGGTTGAAATCATGGGTATGGTCATGTGGAAATTTTTAGAGACCCCCCCCCCCCCTTCGTCAGCTCATAACTTTTGAAATTTTTTACTTCTTTTAATTTTTTCTCTACTCTTCTAAAATTAACAAATAACTAATAAAAAAAATGGATAGTAAAAATGTTAATTGCCTTTTTTTACGACACTTTAAAAATTACTTGAAATTCATGCTTCTAGACTAGAATACCCCCTTAAGGTAAGAGGTTCAACATCTTTGAACTCTTATATTCGCTTTGGTATATTCAAATATTTCCATTGATATCCTCGTCACAGTGCTAAAAACTACATGAACCACGATCTTTTCAGATTTTTTAATTTTTTCTCGAAGTTATCGCTTGCATAGTTAGACAGACAGATAGACATTCAGAGAATGATTCGGAAAACGAAAAATCCGTGGAAATGCTTGTGCATAACCTTAAGACAAAGAGTTTTGTTTTTTTAAGATTTTTCAGTTACTTTTTACTACGGTACTTTTCACCCCATTGGTAGTTATCCATAAAATCCAGCTCTCAAGTAAATGCTCAAAAAAAAAATCCTTATTTCTGGAGCTGTAGTCAAGTAATTTTGACAGCAGGTTACCGCATTGTGAATGATGCACATTAGAAAAGCAAGAGAAAATAAACAAAGAAAATATACTTATGTGCGTAAGTATACAAATATTTTCATTGCGACTTAAGGAATGTGGTTGATGATTGGTAAGTTTTATACAACATTTCAAAATGAACTATAGCTCATAACAATGATTTTAACTAATTTACGATTAATTTAACGATTACTTTGAATTTCCTTCAAAAACAATTGTTGATTTCATGTTTCTTCGCAAAACCAGCGTATCCATATTCGCATTTTATTGAGAAAATGTATTAAAAATTAGTACTAGATGTCTTCAGAGCATACTAGCACTAGAAAATTTACCGCAGGAAAATTTATTGACCATTCCTTAACCGTTTTTTATATGAAGTTTTTACACTTCTTGAGAACTGGAAACTACCCTTTAGGATAAACACCTAAGTTCTGAACTTATGAAGATAAGTTCCCGAAAATGTCAGCCTTCTAACATAGACACCTAATAGGCATGCTGTCAATTAAAACGCTATATACCAAAATCTTTTAAATCATTATTAATTTGGCATGATAACAACGACATATCTATGTTGAGATTAACTAAACAATCGTAAAAAAAACGTTATAAAAATAATATATTAAACAAAATGGAATAATTAAGATTATATAAATTGTAGGAGCTATGGTAGCTTTACTGTAATTAATGTATTTAACATAAAAACCAATACTAAGATATCTCAAAGTTGCACTAAGATGTTATTAAAAAATTAAAATTATGAACTAAATATTATAAATGTCATAAAATGTTCAATAAAAAAAATAACTAAATGGATCCAGTAAATTAAAGCACATCCAACCGAAGAAATAATTAATAATTTTAAAATAATAGTATAAAACTCATTCGATTACATGACATTAGGTAATTAAACAATTATTTCTATAAGCATTTTTTAATAACATGTTTACACGCAATGATTTTAGGCATTCTGTATTATTTACTGAGACACATACATATGTACTCAGCACTCATACATATGTATATGTATTTGCGTCTATTCCACATTATAAATTTTTTCCATATCTTCCTCAAACGTTATTCCATTTAGATAATCCACAATGAAATGGAAATATTGTTCAACTTGAAAGTTTATAATTATTAAGAAGGGATAAAAACCCTTTCCCTAATATATAACAGATCAGTTGAAAAGTCCGGTCTGGCACATAGATGGCGCTACTAAAATTAAATCCTTATGATTTTTAGTTAGCCCTAACCTTCAATAGGCGCATTGACAGCTATCGGATCTTTAGTTTGTGAATTATAAATCATAACTATTTTGAGTGAAGCAGCTTTTGTTAGCATAAAAAATGGAAAAATGGAATTTAGCGTGTTGATAAAATATTGCTTTTTGAAGAGAAAAAATACAGTTGAAGCAAAAACTTGGCTTGATGTCGAATTACCGAACACTGCCCGAGGAAAAACAACTTATTGATTGGTATACTAAGTTTAGACG
The DNA here is from genome assembly GCF_023373825.1 of Bactrocera dorsalis. Taxonomy (NCBI): domain Eukaryota; kingdom Metazoa; phylum Arthropoda; class Insecta; order Diptera; family Tephritidae; genus Bactrocera; species Bactrocera dorsalis. The sequence goes on along the minus strand of NC_064306.1, from coordinate 15,463,181 downwards.
TGATGAAATAAGCACCAAAGACAGTGAACACAGTGGACTCTCAAAAGAGGTTGTTACCGATGAAAACATCAAAAAAGTCCCGAAAATAAATTTGGATGATCGTGAAGTAAAGTTGTTCAAGATAGCAAGCACTCTAACGAAATCAACTGAACGGCTACATCATATCATTCACGAATATTTGGGTATGAGAAAGCTCTGGGCAAAGTAGGTGACGAGCGAGCTAACTTTTTACTAAAATCAACTAACTATGTACAAGTTGATGATTCCAAACAGTATTTGAAGATGTTCAAGCGTAATAAATCACAGGCGGCAAGCTCATGGCGTATATATTTTGGGAGTAAGCATGGAATAATTTTTAAGTTTTACTATGGTAGGCCAGGGACTTCTTAATTGACCTGTTAGATTTTCAAGTTCGTCGAGTTCTTTTGATTTATTTTACTTTTACCTACTTGATCATTTTGCCTTAAAGCAGTTTACATATAGTAATAATTTTTTCTATGAAAGTAGGAAAGTAGGAAAGTAGTATATATAGATTTGAAATCTTCTAATTTTTACATATATCGGTAATTTATGTACATATATTATTCGAGGTTTTGGCGAAATTTCGATTATTTTCCGTTTTATTACAGCTGTGTCGTGACCATTTTGGGCGACGAAGTACATATTAAATGTATCTTTATCGAAACTACTTTTTTCCATGCGATCATTACGATATCTCAAATTCTAATCAGACGATTTACTTGAAATTCGACTTGCGTATTTTGTAAATATGTATGGTATATGTCTATAGATGAAGCAACAAAAAGTTATAATTTCTAATAAGTGAAAATTTCGACTATTTTTGTTGGTTCATACGATTCCAAATGTAATGGACATTGTTATATGTATGTTTTGGATAACGAGATGTGTACAAATTGTGACGACGAGGATGTGACCTTTCTTCACATCCACTTTAAGGTCGCATGAGTGTATGTAATTTTTATTTTTATTTTTTTAATTGTATGAAAGAATGTATAGTAAAAACGCCAATTGACAAAAACACCGAATTATTACTTTATATTTACATGTAAGTCAGTTTTCTCAGTTAACCATAGAGTAGTAATGATCGTTCATTATACGACTGCTACTCTCATTTTACTCAATTTTACTACACTGTGTGGTGCGGTGATTTACAGCCGTTTCTTACTGTTTGGACGAAAAAATCCTGTACATGCATTTTTGCTCGTCAAGTTCGTGGACCAACTCGTATTTCCAAAAATGGCACGGATCCCCTTCAGTGCTTCAACTTGTTCATAAGAGGTGAAATATTGAACGAACTCGTCAAATGGACTAATGCCGCGAAAGACATAATATCTCGATATAAGTAAGTTAATACAACAGAAAAAATATCGACTGAAAATGAAATAATAATAGTTCTCTCAGAAGAATTATTTCATAGCTCTTATTTTGGACCTCAATACGCTGCCGCTATGAGCAAAGAGCGGTTTCTTTTTTACAAACGAGTTTACAGTTTGATGATAAGTCACAGCGCCTTCGAAGAATAACTGACAAATCTTATGTTTAATATACTATACATACATTTATGAAAAGGCGACGGACTTCTAAACAATCCATTTCAAGGTTCCACACTTAAAAAAAACACAGAAATTTCAAATGTAATTACTATCTCTTTCAAATGTTTGATGCGGCTACATCTCAGATGGTCCATCCGTCGAGTCCAATTATCGATGACTCATTTGAGCATTTCGACCGGTACCTGGCGAATGACAAGGGTGATGCTTCGCTCTAAGGCTTGAATCGAAGCAGAATTGTTCGCATATAGTTTAGAATTTACTTATCTCCACAAGAACAATTCTAACGGTGGGATATCACACGATCTTGGTGGCTAATCGACCGACCCAAAAATTAAAATTAATTTCAGGCATCAAGTAGTTAGTTATTATGTCGCGATAAGGGTCGCCATTGACGGTTACGTTCTCACTGGCATCATCTGCGCACAAACATACCAACCGTTGTTTTTCTGGATGAAATGACAGCTCTTGAATCTCTTCAGATTGCATTCGTCCCAATTACGGAAACTTTGATTGTTTACATACCCATTGAGCGAAAAATGGGCCTGAACGCTGAACAAAATTTGGCTTGAAAATGTCGGATCTTCCCGGAACTTCTCGCTTGGGAAGGTCGAACGACTTCAGTATTTTGTACGCTTTCAATTTAAGATCTCCTTTCATACGTCAGTCTGAGTTGGTGCGGAAGGCGCTGAATCGATTCTCCACTGTCTTTATGTAAACTCTCAGCTACGGCCGCTATGTTTTCTGCACTACGTGTTGCACTTAGTCTATTCGGTCGAATATTATCCAATCATGAATGCTGGGTCTCATATGGGCGATAGTGTTGCAAATAGTACGCTCAGTAGGCCGATTATATTGACCATAAGTTGGGCGAAGCGTGAAAACGTGAATTTTCGTAATAAAGTTGAAGGCGTAAGTCGATCCATGATGAAATGTCAAACAAAAATAACGGGACAGCTTGACACGATCTGTCAAAACCAACTGTGTGAAAATAGGAGCTCTACTGGGATCACCCGTTATAAAAGCATTTACTATTTTCATTAAAATTTTAAATTTTTTGTAAACATATTTTTAAGAAATGTCTAAATTTGCCTTTTTACTTTGCGTTAACCAGTACAATTCACATTGCAATAAAATTAGTGTTTTAGTTATAACTGCAGTTTCAATTTTTTTTATATATGTATGTATGAATAATGTATGTATCTACATATGTAGATACATACATATACTATGTAATATGGCGGGTTTTCGTAAATGCAATTTTTGAATGATTCGTTATTTTGCATTTGAAGTGACGATATACTCATACACCCAACTCTTTTTTTACACGGTTCCTTTTTACACGGATTTAAAGTTACGCGGTTTTTTGTAAAAAAAATGTAATCTAGTACGGTTTTAAAATCACTGTTTGGTAATTATGTTTGTTTTTACCACACTTTTCAACATTGCTGAAATGAACATACATAATCGTAACTGGGAAATGCCCTTATTCGATAACTCTTACCTAAACATTTTGTTCGCACGATAATTATGTACATTGCTGAAATGGATATCTGCAGTGATGATACCGACTTTAGTCCAAAGAATTGCGCTTGTTATCAAGTAGCGACGAATAATTATGTAACTAAGTAAATATTTTTTCCATATTTCTGTTCCAATTTTTCTGTTTTTAATTCTGAATTAACAGATTTCTTTTGTTTTTTGCTTGCTCTACCCATTATTCACCTGTATGAATAATGTATTTTAAGTTTTAATGCTCAATAAAATGCCATTTGAACATACAATTTGTATTCATATCTGAAATTTTATAGTTTTCAACATTTTTTACACGATTTTTCGAAGTAAATATACAGTATGTCAACTATTTGATCACACCTGGGTATCAGAAAAAGGTTTTTGTTTGCAGCTTTATTATTTGTAATGGCAATCCAATTTTATTTTATATACAAAACAACTAAAAATAATAAAATATAATTAACACATTTGTTTTTCAAATACTTGCTAGATTTTATAGAATTTTAAAAAATGTCTCCGCTGCATATTTGATCAATTGGATGACATAAACGATTTTTTTGACTTAATATTTAATATGACCCCCTTTTGCTTTGATTACTGCCTCAATTTGTTTGGGCATGGACTCGGCCACCTTCCTACAGAAATCTCCGCTAATATTTTGCCAGGAATTGTTAGCCTTCTGCCATAAATCGTCAAGATTCTGACATTCACCTTGGACATCAGAAATCGCACGCTTAACCTCAACCCAAGCATGTTCGATTGGGTTGAGGTCTGTCGATTGAGGGGGCCAGTTGAGTACTTCAAAACTGTTGTTTTGAAGCCAAGCTTTAGCTACACAAGAAGTGTGTTTCGGATCATTATCTTGCTGGAAGATGACGTCCGACACATTCTTGCCCCACACTTCCAGACTCTTGCACAAACCTTGTTGAAGAATATCGACATATTGGCTGACATCAATTTGTCCGGCAACTCTTACGCACTCTCATACCTCCTCTATCCTCATACACTCCCACATCATTACATTACCGCCTCCAAACTTGACCGTTGGTTGAACAATACGGCTAGTCAAAGGTTCTCGGGGTTTCCTCCAAATTCATTGACGCCCATCTGTTCCCAGGCGGTTTATTTTTGCATCGTCGGACCATATGACTTGCATCCAGTCATTTTGGGTATAGGTTTTATATTTTTTTCAATTTACGGTGTCGTTTTGTCAAGAGTGGTTTTTTTACTTTGGTATGACCGTGGAATCCGTTTTTCCGCAATTTTTTCCTAATAGCTTCACTTGTTACACTTACTTCATCCCTATGGGAGAGATCCCGCATTCTCATGTACATCAAACTTTATCTGCCTAACAATGCGCCTTTCCAGGGTGGCATTCAAAATTGGCTTTCGTCCAGGAGTGTTTTTTACACATAAAGGGCTCATTGATTGTCTTATTTTTGAAATTACGCCTACTGAAACACCAACGAGCCTTGCAACTTCCCTATGCGTTGTGTTTAATGAATAAGCCTTTTGATTTCGTCCATTTTTGTTGCACTTAGTTTTTTCATCTATTTGACTTAAGAAAATAACAAAGAAAAACAATAAAAAAATACTCACCTTTTACTAAAAACAAGAATCTAACAATTCCACAACTATTAATTAAAGAGTCAAAAGAAATACTTGAATCTGAGAGCAATATTACGGCGATCATTAACCCTTTAGTTCACAAAGTCAACTAATCGATCACATGCCTTTGTCTACATTTGTAAATATTATCTGAAAAGTAACGGCATATTTTGGGTAATTCTCTCCTGTCCTTACATAGGCCTACTTAGTGAACTTTTCCCTTTTATTAAAAAGTGTATTTAAATAAAAAAGAACAAAATAGAATATTTTTGGAAATGTATGTGATCAAATAGTTGACATACTGAAGTACTTTATTTCATCTTACACGGTTTTCAGATAACATCGTGCGGATCGAACGTATCCCTCTTTTTACTATGGGAAACGTCTGTTTTTTACACGGTTTCTTTTTACACGGATTTCTGAGGAATGTATCTACCGTGTAAAAAAAGAGTTGGGTGTATATTTCTCTGAGTGAATTTGATCTCAATTTACACGGTGACTCAGACGCAGTAAAGAAAAAGTTCTTTGTGTAAAATTTTGAATACAAATATGTTACAGAAGATTTTACATTTTGCGCATGCATTTTGTTTATAACCATTTTCTTTGTCTTAATCTGTGGGTTTTTAATTCTTATCTTCAGACAAATTTACAAAAATAAAAATGCAAATTAAAGAGATATTTATGAATACATTTATAAATAAAATAGCCAGTTGGTGAAATAAAATAAAGATTTTAATACACACCCTTTACACGGATTACAGTAATGTACATTTATAGATATATAAGACTAAAGGAATTAGCATAATTTTTGTACACTTGGCCAAACGATTACACGTGTACACCAAAATAGCACAATAATTGTAAATGTTATTCCAATAATTTAAATGGAAATAAATAAAAAGTTATTTTAAGAATATTCAAAAAGTCTAATGGCAATGTTAACATTTTGTGCAAAAATTATAGCAAACAAATAAGTTTAACTAGTAAATAAGGTTATAGGCAGTTACTCATAAGAAATACATATGTACGTAATTGCGTAAGAATGTGCGCGTATTGCTGTAAATGTATTTAACGGGTGATTTTTTTGAGGTTAGGATTTTCATGCATTAGTATTTGACAGATCACGTGGGATTTCAGACATGGTGTCAAAGAGAAAGATGCTCAGTATGCTTTGACATTTCATCATGAATAGACTTACTAACGAGCAACGCTTGCAAATCATTGAATTTTATTACCAAAATCAGTGTTCGGTTCGAAATGTGTTTATCGACAAATTTTGTTCAGCGATGAGGCTCATTTCTGGTTGAATGGCTACGTAAATAAGCAAAATTGCCGCATTTGGGGTGAAGAGCAACCAGAAGCCGTTCAAGAACTGCCCATGCATCCCGAAAAATGCACTGTTTGGTGTGGTTTGTACGCTGGTGGAATCATTGGACCGTATTTTTTCAAAGATGCTGTTGGACGCAACGTTACGGTGAATGGCGATCGCTATCGTTCGATGCTAACAAACTTTTTGTTGCCAAAAATGGAAGAACTGAACTTGGTTGACATGTGGTTTCAACAAGATGGCGCTACATGCCACACAGCTCGCGATTCTATGGCCATTTTGAGGGAAAACTTCGGACAACAATTCATCTCAAGAAATGGACCCGTAAGTTGGCCACCAAGATCATGCGATTTAACGCCTTTAGACTATTTTTTGTGGGGCTACGTCAAGTCTAAAGTCTACAGAAATAAGCCAGCAACTATTCCAGCTTTGGAAGACAACATTTCCGAAGAAATTCGGGCTATTCCGGCCGAAATGCTCGAAAAAGTTGCCCAAAATTGGACTTTCCGAATGGACCACCTAAGACGCAGCCGCGGTCAACATTTAAATGAAATTATCTTCAAAAAGTAAATGTCATGAACCAATCTAACGTTTCAAATAAAGAACCGATGAGATTTTGCAAATTTTATGCGTTTTTTTTTTAAAAAAAAGTTATCGAGCTCTTAAAAAATCACCCTATACAATGACATATAAAAATATGTGTAGGAATTTTATAAACATTAAGTACTTATATATGTATGTATGTATATGCAGGTAATTTAATAGCCCGTCGTATGCATATGTATATACATATGTACATACATACATAGAATAGAATTGAAGCAAAACCACATTACATGCTATATATGTATGTATGTAAGTGCATAAGTGTGCTTGCAAGTAACTTGAAAAAGGCCACAAAAGCGTGTCTTTATTAAATTAATATATGCTAGTGAAATTCTGTTCTACCGCCACTGTTCCTTAGAGACTAATTGTAACACATACTATTACATATTATGTAATCAGTATATACCAATGTACTTGCATAGACTATTTAAAATCAAAAATAAAAGTCATAAAACAATAATAATCGTGAGTTTCTTTTTAAAGTCGAGCTCCAATTTTTGTATATAAGAGTGGCTTATATAAAGAAGAACTTTAATATAGTGTTATGTATAGTATAATTTCAGTATATAAACAGCGAATAACATTGACATCTGCTAAACCAGTAAATTTTAACTACAAATTCGAGTATACCGAAACAACATAGAGAAATTGAGAGCCTTTACATAAAAAATAACCGTACATAAGAATCAAAACTAGCGTATTTGAGCAAGATTCAGTAAACGCCTTTACATTTACCAGTGTGACACTTTCAAAAAAATTTTTTTTTCTTTTTCGATAGTTTATGTTTTCAAAAATATCCTGTGAAATCGGCAAGGTCGTATCTTGAATAGTTTTCGGATGGCAGCGTTCTAAAGGGCGCCCGCTCGCAGGTATAATCATATATGAGTGAAATTTTAAACGCGTTTTTTCTCGAAACGACATTTTTCAAAATTGCTGACATCATCACTCAACGAGAAATTAACCGATCGACTTGAAATTAAAACTGAGTAGTGTTGAATACATTTACTATATAATGACCTACGAAATTTTTGATTGCTTTAAAATTGTCAATTTGGCATTAAAAAACGATTTCTTTTTTTAATTACGCCATTTTGTTAATTTCTGGTATTTTGAAAAAGATCGAAGCTCATTGTATAGGAAATATCCTAAAGTTTAATAAACTTTTTGAATTTTTTTGTTTCAGCTACTCATTCGGCCGGAATCATGTCAGCAGTTGGGGCACTTTTTTTTTGCACCTCCGACAGCCCATAACTCCGTTATTTTTCAACATTTTTGTAAACAAAAATCTTAAAATATAGCTGAAATAATACCTTATTACGGTCGAAGAAGTTCCAAATATTCAATCGCGCACTTTCTTTTAAAAAAATTCACGAAAATCGCCTAATTTTTCATGCGTTACACTGGTATAGTCCCTTAAGGTGACCCTGGTCGTCTGATATTAAAAGAGGTGACATTGACTGATCATCGAGATTTCCAGATTTGTCTGATATGAAAAGAGCTGATATTGATTGATCGTCGAGATTTCCAAATTCGACTCCCTCATTATTTTTTTGGCAAGATTATTTCAAAAGCAAGAAGTCCCTGTTTCGATACGCTTCGCAATACTCGATATGCTTGAAAAAGCTAGAGAAAAGTCAAAGCAAAAGAACCATATTCAATAAATCTGCTAAGAATGCGATAACTTTAACTGCCCATATGCCTAAAGGAAAAATCAAGAAAGTCAACTTTTGTATAAACTTTTTTGGCCAATTTTTGTCATCGAAACTAGAAAATTATTTGCCGCTGATACATATCGTTTAACAACCATTATCACTCATACGTATTACATACATACATATTATTCAAAATTGCTAATATGACATATATAACTCGCTTAAGAATGCCAAAAACTTAGAATTCAATGGTAAGGTTGATATAATAGGCTCACACTTGCATTCGTTAGAAATGCGTAATGCTACCGCAATAATATACTACTGTGCCCAAAAAATAAGGACATTTGAATTTAAACTGCGCGCGTCGAGGGATTTGGAGATTTTTTTTTTAGGTTGGTAGTGCTGTCAGTCACATTTATGTCAAATTTCATGTCAAAATATTCATTAGTGTTTGAGATACGAGTACGTGTCGTTTTGTGAGCTGCTAAAAGTGAGTTTTTCGTTTTTTGCGATGTCGAAATTTGTTGAGCAAAAATTTTGCATTAAATTTTGTTTACGGAATCAATTTTCTGCTGCGGCTACGTTGAGGATGGTGCAGAAAGCCTTTGGTGATGAGGCTATGTCTAAAAAAAAATGTTTACAAGTGGTATAGTGAGTTCCAAGCCGGCCGTGAAAGTGTCGAAGGCGAAGAGCGTCCAGGGCGACCATCAACCTCAACCGACGAAGCTCACGTTCAACAAATCAAAAATTTGGTGTTGAAAAACTGTCGATTAACATTTAAAGACCTTGCTGATGAAGTTGTCATATCGAAAGGCTCAGCCAATACCATTTTGTAGGATGTTTTGGACCTCAAGCGCGTCAAATCTCGACTGGTACCGAAAACATTGAATTTTTTGGAAAAAAGACGTCGCGTTGAAGTATGTGAAACGATGCTTTCCGACTACCAGGGTGTCATGAAATGCATTATAACTGACGATGAGACTTGGATCTATGCTTACGACCTCGAAACAACCGATCAATCGAGCGAATATCGTGCCAAAAGAGAGCCGAGACCAAAAAAAATTGCGCCAAAGTCGCTCAAAAATCAAGTTTTCTTCGATTATCGTGGTGTTGTGCATTATGAATTCCTTCCAACCGGTCAAAGAGTCAACAAGGAATATTATTTGAACGTTATGCGTCATTTGCGTAACGCTATCCACCTAAAAAGGCCGGAATTGTCGAAAGACAGTTCTTGGTTTTTCACCACGATAATGCACCTTCCCACACTGTCCTCGTAATTCGTGATAATTTCGCCAAAAACTCAACCCATATCGTTCCGAAACCACCGTATTCACCTGATCTGGCGCAGTGCGATTTCTGGCTGTCCACCAAGCTCAAAAGACCACTCCGGGGACACCGTTTTTATACGATAGAGGAGATTCAAGCTGCAGCGAAGACGGAACTGAAGGCCATTCCGGAAAGTGACTACAACCAGTGTTTCGAAGATTGGAAAATTCGTTGGCATAAGTGCATTGCATCGGGAGGGGAATACTTTGAAGAGGATGAAATTGATTTGGAAGAATAAATAAAGAATTTTCAAAATAAATACAATGTCACCTTATTTTTTGGGCACAGTAGTATCACACAAACCACTTGACTGATTTAAGCCAAAAATGTCTCACATTCTTATAACACCCTCTTAAAGCTTGTACAATGCTGCGCAAATTAGTTTATAACTTAAAAGCAATATCGATACTATTGTAGAACCCCCAAAGGTGATCTAGTTACCGATGCCCAGAGCATACTTAAATTATGGAGGGAACACTTCTCCAGCCTGCTGAATGGCAGTGAAAGCACAACACCGGGAGAAGGCGAACCCGATTCCCCAATCGATGACAATGGAGCAGACGTTCCATTACCCGACCATGAAGAAGTTCGAATAGCAATTACCCGCCTGAAGAACAACAAAGCGGCAGGGGCCGATGGACTGCCGGCCGAGCTATTCAAACACGGCGGCAAAGAACTGATAAGGAGCATGCATCAGCTTCTTTGTAAAATATGGTCGAACGAAAGCATGCCCAACGACTGAAATTTAAGTGTGCTATGCCCAATCCATAAAAAAGGAGACCCCACAATCTGCGCCAACTACCGTGGGATTAGCCTCCTCAACATCGCATATAAGGTTCTATCGAGCGTATTGTGTGAAAGATTAAAGCCCACCGTCAACGAACTGATTGGACCTTATCAGAGTGGCTTTAGACCTGGCAAATCAACCAGCGACCAGATATTCACCATTCGCCAAATCTTGGAAAAGACCCGTGAAAGGAGAATCGACACACACCACCTCTTCGTCGATTTCAAAGCTGCTTTTGACAGCACGAAAAGGAGCTGCCTTTATGCCGCGATGTCTGAATTTGGTATCCCCGCAAAACTGATACGGCTGTGTAAACTGACGTTGAGCGGCACCAAAAGCTCCGTTAGGATCGGGAAGAACCTCTCCGAGCCGTTCGATACCAAACGAGGTTTCAGACAAGGCGACTCCCTATCGTGCGACTTTTTCAATCTGCTGCTGGAGAAAATAGTTCGAGCTGCAGAACTTAATCGAGCAGGTACAATCTTCTATAAGAGTGTACAGCTGCTGGCGTATGCCGATGATATTGATATCATCGGCCTCAACACCCGCGCCGTTAGTTCTGCTTTCTCCAGACTGGACAAGGAAGCAAAACGAATGGGTCTGGCAGTGAACGAGGGCAAGACGAAATATCTCCTGTCATCAAACAAACAGTCGTCGCACTCGCGACTTGGCACTCACGTCACTGTTGACAGTCATAACTTTGAAGTTGTAGATAATTTCGTCTATCTTGGAACCAGCGTAAACACCACCAACAATGTCAGCCTAGAAATCCAACGCAGGATAACTCTTGCCAACAGGTGCTACTTCGGACTGAGTAGGCAATTGAGAAGCAAAGTCCTCTCTCGACAGACAAAAACCAAACTCTATAAGTCACTCATAATTCCCGTCCTGCTATATGGTGCAGAGGCTTGGACGATGTCAACAGTGGATGAGTCGACGTTGCGAGTTTTCGAGAGAAAAATTCTGCGAAAGATTTATGGTCCTTTGCGCGTTGGCCACGGCGAATATCGCATTCGATGGAACGATGAGCTGTACGAGATATACGACGACATTGACATAGTTCAGCGAATTAAAAGACAGCGGCTACGCTGGCTAGGTTATGTTGTCCGGATGGATGAAAACACTCCAGCTCTGAAAGTATTCGACGCAGTACCCGCCGGGGGAAGCAGAGGAAGAGGAAGACCTCCACTCCGTTGGAAGGACCAAGTGGAGAAGGACCTGGCTTCGCTTGGAATATCCAATTGGCGCCACGTAGCGAAAAGAAGAAACGGCTGGCGCGGTTGTTAACTCGGCTATAATCGCGTAAGCGGTGTCTACGCCAATTAAGAAGAAGAAGAATATCGATTTTGATTATAGACGTTTATATATAGGCAGAATAAAGTGCATGAAACATGAAATTGATTAAGCCATATAGTATATTTTTGGATTTATGAATAATAATATAACTTAAATTTAATCTCTTGCGGAGAGCAGTAAAAACTGAAAACTGGTGATTTCACCTTTAAAATAATGTTTTTCTTTTGCCATAGGTCAATAAAGCTATGTATGTTTATTATAGCATTTTTAATTACATTAATTGTTTTATTTTGCAAATTACAATTTTAAATGTATGATAATTTGTTATTCTGCCCATACAGTCCAAAAAGTGCTGAAGTAAGAATGTAATGGTGTCTCGAAATTGGCTTTTGGATTATAATCACTCCAAATGCAAATAAGCAGTTTCTATAAGAGAAAATGGCATTTTTTGGGATAAAAAAAAACAAACTTAGTCAATCAATCGTTTTAAAATTTTGAGGGTATATTTTAAGAGTACACAAAAAAAAAGTTTGAAAGAAAATATTAAATATTTTTGAAATGACAAGCGATCTCCGGCGGCGCCAAAAAAAAACAAAGGTCCTCCACTGCTGCCATGATTGCAGCCTTCTCTGTTGATGAAACCTAAAAAAAAAATTCTCGTTAAACTAAAACATATTGTCTGTACGATGACTGTGCGAGCTAATAAAAAAATCAAAAATTGACAATATGGCGGCGTTTTAAAAATACTCGTAGACGAATTTTACCCAAAATTTTGGTCGTTTTTGGCCTACCAAAATTCGATTTTTTGATCAGATTAAAAAGCGATAGGTCATTGTACGGAGAACTATATATAGAACATGTCAAAAAAATTCAATAGTGATCGGATCATTTGTTTTTGAGTAATCACTGCAGCGAAAAATGCTGTTTCGAGAAAAACGCGTTTAAAGTTCCAATGCAACTATCTAACTGCCGAGCGGCTACTCTTTTAAATGGCTGTAACTCAAAAACTGTGTCAGATATCGATTTGAAATTTTATTATGTTATTTTTAAAGGTATAACCAATCGAAATATGAAAAAATTGAATTTTTGAGAATTTCACACTAGGTGTGCCCCTTAAAAACTGACAGACAGGCAGAGGGACATGGCTAAATCCACTCAGCTCAACATACTCATCATTTATATACATATATACTTTATAGGGTCTCCGACGTTTCTTTCTGGGTGTTACAAACTTCGTGGCAAACTTAATATACCCTGTACAGGGTATACAAAATTATTTTGCTAAGTAGGTAATTGCTATGCCAAATATAAGCGCGATCTGTCAACCAGTTTGTTTACGGGAGCTTGTCAACTCGGTACACCTCAGTGTTGCGATTTTTATACTGGATAAAAGTATCGAATAAAGAATTTGTCTCTTTTGTAACTCTAACCAAATTTCGTATGCGAAATCGTTGCGAATATTGGAAAAGGCTTACGGTGATTCAGTTTTATCAAAAACACAAGCTAGAAAGCCTTCAATGACAATCGATAGATCGTTGAAGACATACCTTATTCTGGAAGACCTCTTTAACTAATGAAAATATTAAAAAAGTGCTTGAGAATCGTCAAACAAATGTTAGAGAGATGGCTAGAGAGCTCGACATCTCGCGCGAGTTCATTCAAATCATTTTGATGTAAATTTTGAGTATGAAACGCGTTCTTGTTCGACTCGTCCAGGTAAAGCTGATAAAGCTCCAGATAAAGCTGATGTACCGTAAACAGGTCTCTTTATTCCAAAAACGCGATGAATACCGTCGACCATCCACCGTTTTCACGAGCTTTTGCTCCGTGTGATGTTTTCTTTGCCTTTAGGAAGCATTGTTTACCATAACATGAAATCACTACATTTCCATGTAAACTAGCAAAAATCGTCACTTTCAGAAAAATAACTTGAGAACGATTGAATGAAATAGCGAGAAACTTTGACAGTATTCTAGTTAGGGTTAGTACCCGAAGAAAGTTTAAGAGATTTTTTACTTTTCAGCCCATGTAGTACAAAAATAGAAATAATGTTATAATTGAAATTATATTAAAGATATTACATGCATACTATTCATTAAGTATAACGGCAGATTAGTTATAGTTTTTGAAAAATATTTTAAATATAGATTTGTCAATTGTTCTTATATCTATTTGGTTGTAGTTCCAAGTTATATGTTTTAATGTTTATCTAATAGAATTGTACTTGAAATACATTTATTGCAACAATCACTATCGTTTTATGGCTGTCATTACAGTCCTTTGCCATATATTCAGACGCAGCGACTGTGTACACTTTCTTCCGATGATGAACATTGAATGAAACAAATTTTCTCATCGGCTATGAAGAATATTTATTTGAGTTCATAACAATACATTTTTAAAAGAATATGTTTCAATTATAAAAATCGTAAATTTTTTGTGCAACCTCAATATTTGCCTTTAAGCAATCGACGAATTAATACTCGTTTAAATAACAGATAATCCACACAAACCGACCCTTTAAGACTAGACGTATGTACATTATCCACGGACACATCATCAGTCACCCGGATTTCACCTTACCTCGGCATCCCCCTCATTTATACACTTACATTTTAAAGGGTGATTTTTTAAGAGCTTGATAACTTTTTTAAAAAAAAAAACGCATAAAATTTGCAAAATCTCATCGGTTCTTTATTTGAAACGTTAGATTGGTTCATGACATTTACTTTTTGAAGATAATTTCATTTAAATGTTGACCGCGGCTGCGTCTTAGGTGGTCCATTCGGAAAGTCCAATTTTGGGCAACTTTTTCGAGCATTTCGGCCGGAATAGCCCGAATTTCTTCGGAAATGTTGTCTTCCAAAGCTGGAATAGTTGCTGGCTTATTTCTGTAGACTTTAGACTTGACGTAGCCCCACAAAAAATAGTCTAAAGGCGTTAAATCGCATGATCTTGGTGGCCAACTTACGGGTCCATTTCTTGAGATGAATTGTTGTCCGAAGTTTTCCCTCAAAATGGCCATAGAATCGCGAGCTGTGTGGCATGTAGCGCCATCTTGTTGAAACCACATGTCAACCAAGTTCAGTTCTTCCATTTTTGGCAGCAAAAAGTTTGTTAGCATCGAACGATAGCGATCGCCATTCACCGTAACGTTGCGTCCAACAGCATCTTTGAAAAAATACGGTCCAATGATTCCACCAGCGTACAAACCACACCAAACAGTGCATTTTTCGGGATGCATGGGCAGTTCTTGAACGGCTTCTGGTTGCTCTTCACCCCAAATGCGGCAATTTTGCTTATTTACGTAGCCATTCAACCAGAAATGAGCCTCATCGCTGAACAAAACACGCGCGCGAAACACATTTCGAACCGAACACTGATTTTGGTAATAAAATTCAATGATTTGCAAGCGTTGCTCGTTAGTAAGTCTATTCATGATGAAATGTCAAAGCATACTGAGCATCTTTCTCTTTGACACCATGTCTGAAATCCCACGTGATCTGTCAAATACTAATGCATGAAAATCCTAACCTCAAAAAAATCACCCGTTATTTATAACATCATATCTATATCGATTAGTTTTATGAGTTACGAACAATCATTGGGTGACCTGTGAAACAGCATATTGCAGGAGTGTAAACTTAAATAATACTCTTTGCTTGAAGATCCTATATAGTTTTGTTTATATTATTTTTAACATAAATGATGAATTTAAAAACATACATAAATTAAAAAAATAAATAAAATTTTAATTAAGCGAAACAGCGACGATAACTGGTTCTCTCTCAAAACATCTGTAGTTTTTCGTTTAAAGCTGAGAAAAGCTGTTTTCACTTTGCCAATCTTTTGAATTATGAACAGCTATCTTTTGAATTTTTTTATTTATACTTATTTATACATTGGGGTGGGTCAAAAAACGAATGTTGGTAGACACCTCTTAAAAAGTATGAGCTCTTAATTGTAATCGAAATGTTCGGCGTCTAACGGTTTTCTTTTTTTCTCATTATCGGATAGAAAAATTCATATCTCGCTTCCAACTATTTACATACTAGAAAACCCATCTTGCTTAATAGATTTTGTATGAAATTAAATGCCCTACAAAAGGGTGTCTTACGATTTTTTCGTAAACCTATCGGTTTAAAAGATATTAACGATTGGAGTTTGGCTATTTTAGGGCAAATTTATTTTTTTCTTTTTGCTTTTAAAAAAACATAATCAAAAATTATAAAGCTTATAATCACGTGGGGAATTTCCTGTTTTACATGGGGAATTTCCTGTTTAGCATAGAGCATAGTACTAGTACTCTAATATTTATACTAACACATGTAGATATTTGTGCATACTTTACATGTGATGTCAATAATAAGGCCGGCGACTGTATAAGTAACTCATACTACGTGGTTTAATGCGAATATGATTTCTCCTTACCTATAATTTATGAATGTATGTACATATGTATATACAATCGCATGCTTAATCACACCGCTGAGCGAACCGCATCGTGAATTTGAACGGTAGTTGGGAATCAGCGTAAAAATCAGCTGTAAATTCAAATGTGAGCGTTATCTGGTCAGTTGCAAAAGTGACAGCGTCCGAGAAAGTGGTCTTTGTGCAAGCTTTTAGCGCGGCGTAAATCTGTAAACATCTATTAAAAATATAATCCAAGTCTATAAATATAAAGAAAGCGATAGCGAGTGTTTGTAAAATAAAATATGGTTTCGCAGCAACTGAATAAAAAATTGGATGAATTGGAACAATGGTTCAAAGAAAATCCAAAATTACCGGAAGAAATTGGTATGTGTGTCAAAATAACATGATTGAAATATGGAAATAACGCAATGAACGTTAAAGATCGATATGCAAATATTAAAAAATGTAAAAACCAATATTGCAACCGTTTTAAAACAAATTATCAACAAATTATGATAATGAAATATTTTAAATGCATATATAGTATTATATATGTATATGTATGTATATATAACAGGTCGAGCGTCCAAGCTTTTGTGTTTTGAAAAAAAAGAGATATTAAGTAACTTGTAAGACATATCAATCAATTCAAAACCGGATTTTTTACAACGATTAATAGCTAGTGCGGTTGACATTTATCGGTGTAAATGAACTGAAACATGGAAAGATGGTAGTTAACTTTTACTCATAGTTACGTCTGATTCTGAAAGAAAGAATGGAAGTAGAACAAAGTGTTTCATTAAGCCAATGCATCGTATCGCAACTCAATGATAAACGATGGCAAAACTATTTGAATTTACTGCGAGTCACTACCGCATCCAATGCGTTCTCCCGATATTGCCCTCTGCGAGCTTTACTCCCTTCAATACCTCAAGAAAATATTCATTGGAAAAAAATTATATGATAATAAAGTGGTAATCGCTGAGATGGAGGACGATTTTGAAGCATATCACAATTCCTACCTCAGAAATGTTATCGAAAAGTTGATCGATTGCAACCACTAAATAGCAAAACAAATTTTGATAACAAAAACAAAACTTTCAACTTGCCTAGTATGTTCTTACATATGTATATGGAATCAACAAACATAACAAATCATAAATGCATGGCTGCAAAACTTGAGTGCAAACCGCAAAACGTAATCAAGCGGCGAAATAATTTTAAATTGTACGCATACATTTGTATGTTTGTATGTGATATAATCAAGAGTGTGGTGAAGCGTTTATAAATGCAAAAAATTAAGTCGTTATGATTATAATCGTGTACATATGTAATGCTATGTATAATCGAGAGATTTTTTATCAATTTCTAGATGGAATGCACGAGTAAGCAAGCACTTAAATATGATACGTAATTACGTTTTGAATATGTTCTTACGGAATTTTGTATTCAAAAATAAAAACTAATCTAAAATTAATCGATATAGATATAGAGTTATATAAATATATATAAATGCTCAATACAACGAGAATAATTGAAATCCCTGTGACTATCTGTCTGCAGGTCCGTCTGCCCGTGCAAGCCGTAATTTGAGTAAAAATTGAGATATTTTGATGGCACTTGGTACGCGCGTTCCATAGTATAAAAATTACTGTCCGTAGATTAGCATAATCGGAGCACTGCCACGCCCATAAAACGGCATTAACCGAAAACTTTTAAAGAAAGATGCAACTGTGGGCAATAACTTTTGAAAAAGTGGCCGTGATCCTGTCTCTAATAAGTTTAAAGTACATACATATCTCCTAAATCACTAAAGCTACAACAACCAAATTTACCCAGCCGAAATATTATAAAAATTTCTACCGACTCAATAATTAAATACACAGGAGACATTAAATATAGTACATATTACACCCGAGCTGGTGAGAAAAAAATTTATGGGAACCGTTTTGAAATTTGGGCGATTGGCGTGGCGCCATCCATTTTTTTGGTGAATTCATATATCCTGAGACCCGAGCTATTCCTTTGACATTTCAATGTCACAGTGCGAAAATGGACAAAATCGGACTGCAACTACGCCTACTTCTCATAAAACACAGTTTAAAATTCCACTGGAATCTTTCTCATTCCAGTGTACAAATCAATAAGTAATTAATATTATATAACGGGATAAAATTGGCACACATTTTTTTAAGTCAAAATTTCCCCAATCCAACCAAATCTGTTCAAGCCCCCAAATACCGGAAATGTGGTCTACAGAATCTAATGTTGACTTTTGACCAAAAATATTCGGTAAAAGTATGGGATATGCAATCGAAATTCAGTGAGAATCCTTTTCTCGCAATAGTGTCTATGTGTATCACAAATGGGTTGAATAGGGTCAATACTTCCCTGGCCCCCATTATACCTAATATTGTATATGATTCTCAACTTCCGGCCGCATATATCGGCCAATGTGTGCGTTATCTTAATGAAAATGAGAGCGTGTTTTATTCATATCCGTCAAAACTTATATAGGGTGATTTTTTAAGAGCTTGATAACTTTTTTTTAAAAAAAAACGCATAAAATTTGCAAAATCTCATCGGTTCTTTATTTGAAACGTTAGATTGGTTCATGACATTTACTTTTTGAAGATAATTTCATTTAAATGTTGACCGCGGCTGCGTCTTAGGTGGTCCATTCGGAAAGTCCAATTTTGGGCAACTTTTTCGAGCATTTCGGCCGGAATAGCCCGAATTTCTTCGGAAATGTTGTCTTCCAAAGCTGGAATAGTTGCTGGCTTATTTCTGTAGACTTTAGACTTGACGTAGCCCCACAAAAAATAGTCTAAAGGCGTTAAATCGCATGATCTTGGTGGCCAACTTACGGGTCCATTTCTTGAGATGAATTGTTGTCCGAAGTTTTCCCTCAAAATGGCCATAGAATCGCGAGCTGTGTGGCATGTAGCGCCATCTTGTTGAAACCACATGTCAACCAAGTTCAGTTCTTCCATTTTTGGCAACAAAAAGTTTGTTAGCATCGAACGATAGCGATCGCCATTCACCGTAACGTTGCGTCCAACAGCATCTTTGAAAAAATACGGTCCAATGATTCCACCAGCGTACAAACCACACCAAACAGTGCATTTTTCGGGATGCATGGGCAGTTCTTGAACGGCTTCTGGTTGCTCTTCACCCCAAATGCGGCAATTTTGCTTATTTACGTAGCCATTCAACCAGAAATGAGCCTCATCGCTGAACAAAACACGCGCGCGAAACACATTTCGAACCGAACACTGATTTTGGTAATAAAATTCAATGATTTGCAAGCGTTGCTCGTTAGTAAGTCTATTCATGATGAAATGTCAAAGCATACTGAGCATCTTTCTCTTTGACACCATGTCTGAAATCCCACGTGATCTGTCAAATACTAATGCATGAAAATCCTAACCTCAAAAAAATCACCCGTTATAAATAAAATTGGGCGAAAACTTAACCCACCCGCCATATAACTAATATCAGGTTTTCGAACATCCAGCTCACTTTACTTCATATGATTGGTGATTGTATGAACGGTATCTTAAAGAAGCCCAGGGTACATTTTTTAGTATTGTATAGAAAAGTGTATTTGTTTATTTCCTTTCTATAACTGAGCGGTGGGTTAAACCAAGCGGGAATAGTTTAAGCCAACAACTGTGTACCCGAACAGCTAAATCAACAGCAACGACGTGCAATTTTTCGCTTTCAATTTAATTGAACTCAAATATAAGCTTTAGATCCTTCTTTATTTACTAGTTAACAGTTTTAAGTCACATACATACATATATATGTATTTACAATATTTTTTATTATATTACAGATCGCATTCTTTTACGGCGCTTTCTTAAATGTATGTACAACAATGTGGAGGAAACCAAAAAAATTATTGAATTAAATTTTTCAATACGAAATAAGAACCAACATATATTTCTTCACCGTGATCCCGACGATGAAGCTGTCAAAGCCATACGAGATGTAGTGTAAGTAAATTTTTGTCCAATGAATGATGAGGATCAATAAGTAATTAACAACATGCCATTTTCGAGACACTTGGACATAGTTCTTCAAAGCTGAAAAGCGAATATATTGAAACTCGTTAAATGAATTTTAATCGGTCGCCATCAACGGAGAAGATTAACCGTAGAGATAGGCAAGCTCTTTCTAAAAACAAATTCTTTTTCGGTCGATATTACTCTCTTTCCATGGAGATGACCGCTTAAGATGTGGCCAAAACAAAACAGTTTCCAAGATAACGTACTACACGATCGCCTTTTCACATGGGATAATGCCTCCAATCAGCCATGGGACTTAGTACATATTGAACCGTTCCTGCAAAATTAAATTTAAAATTAAGGGTCTTTCATTAAGTGCTCAAATAGCAATTCGGCAGAAATGTTTTTAGCTTTTTTATTAGAGACCTAATTCTCAAAATGGTAATTCATAGTAGCATTTGGAGTGGCACAATTTGATAAATAGATAAAATGAGCATCGAATACGGAGAACAGCAGGTCAACGTGTATAGCCTTGAACTTACTGGCCCTATACCCGGGTTTTACGAGTGCTAGTTCGGTGACAGTCCGTAGTAGAATCATCATCAGAAACCCCAAGAATGTTAAGCTTGCAAATATACTTCAGTTTCAGTAGAATGGGAACAGAATATGGTACCATTATGTTCTTGCGATTTGCTACTAATGATTTGACTTCACGTGAATATCCTTCTGGCTCAAATTCACCTTTTCTTAGTTGTAGGGACACGAGGTTAGATAAAAACTCCAGTGGTAGAGGTGACTTTATGATCTCATGACAATGTTTACGATTACTACGACAATTTAATATGTTTCCTCGTACAATTGAATTATTGCAAATCTTTGAAATCCGACATTCTCTCTTTGGTAATAAAAATGTTTTTCTTTCTTTAATTATTTGTTAAAAAATTAACTACATTATATTCCCTGTTCTTTACAGAGAAATGGTACCACTACCGGGTCTGACACCAGAAGGTTATAAGTTATTATTATTTAGGCTAGCAGATATAGATCCGAAAAAGGTATCAAAAATGTAGATTAATACTTCGAATATTACTTTAACTCTAACTAATATAATTTTAGTTAAATAGCACCATCGAGTGTAAAGCCTTTTTCATGCTAGCTGACTGTCGTTATTCTGAGCTCGACATCGAGAAACCGCAAACACAAAAGACAGAGAAATCGAAAGATGATACTCAGACGGAGGAAACAAGTGAAATTGAAGATGACTCGCTGCAAGATGATTCAATATCAAATGGTGAAATACAGATATGTGATATAGGTGATTACACTTTATCGCACATGGCGCGCATTTCCTTTACGACATTGCGTATGTATATGAATTTTCTTCAAGAGGCGTATCCAGTACGTTTACGCGCAATGCATATCATAAATTGTCCGCCATTTTTAAACAAAATGGTGTCTATTGTAAAGCCTTTTATTCACGAGGATGTCTTTAAAATGGTAATTATATAATATTTGCCGTATCCGACTAAATAGGATTTTCTAATTTTTACACTCGCTAATAATGTACCTAACGGTTATTTGTAACACCAAGAACATTTGTACGAGGGCTGCTATATATATTTCTGGCCTAATAATGAAAATAGGCATATTTATCAACGAAAATGTTTTTTTTTCGTTGGATTTGTCTCGTCTTGAAAGACCCTCACGGTCGATTGCTGTTTTGTTTCGGGCTCATACGTATAGATCCATGATTCGTCACCTGTGACGATCTTATAAACGTCTTTTGAAGCACCGCGATCGTATTTTTTCAGCATTTCTTTACACCAATCCACACGAGCCTTTTTTTCAGCGATTGTCAAATTGTGCGGGATCCAACGAGAACAAACCTTTTTTACGGCCAGGTGTTCATGGAATATCGAATGTATGCTGGTGGGAGAAATGCATAGGCATGCCTCTATCTGAAGGTATGTTACATGACGGTCTTGCATTATTAGTTCACGTACGGCGTCGATGTTTTCTGGCACAACGGCTGTTTTTGAACGACCTTCACGGAATTCGTTTTTGAGCGAGCGTCGGCCACGATTGAATTCGTTGTACCAGTTTTTCACAGTGCTATAGGATGGTGCTTCATAGCCATACGAAGATTTTAGTTCATCGATGCACTCTTGTCGTGATAATCCACGTCGAAAGTTGTAAAAAATGATCGCACGAAAATGTTCACGAGTTAATTCCATTTTTTGGCCGAGATGAATTTTTTAATTCCCTGTAAATAAAACAATTCACGATTAAATGATAAAACGTTCTGAGTGATGTTATGCTAAAAGATGTCAAACTTTCCAATGGAAATGTCAGATTGCACCTGGCAACACTTAGTGTTGCCTAGTCCAGAAATATACATATATAGCAGCCTACGTAGTTTGGAAATGTTTTCAAAATTGGATATGAACCCACCGTCTATAATAAGTTAAATATATACAGAGCTATGTCAACTAAAGTCTTTCAGAATATTTCGTATGACCATTACATACCACAGTGCGAAAATTGAGAAAAATTCAAAAATTTGTACACATATTATGGTATCTTTCAACTATATTTTAAGACTTAGTATCTTCGGGAGCTCTTCTAAAAAAAAAAACGTTTTACTATGACACTATATCTCTGAACTGGATTCTCTGAAAAGCCAAAAAGATTTCCTTAAAGTAATGTTAAGGCTAGTAAATAATTTTTTTTTGACAAAATGGTGGTTTTAAAAAAAAAATCATTTTTGACCAACATTTCGGTGAGAAAAAGTCTTCGATTAATTACCAAAAATTATATTTAAGAAGCGCGGGTTACCAACTTTGAAAACACTATTCTGAGAAAAATGCGTTTAAAGTTTGGAATGCACTTCCAAGCACTCTGGAACACCTTTTCAAATTTGCATGTAACTTCGAAAATATTCACCAAAACGTTATGAAATTTTGTGTGTGTATTCTTAAATATATTCATATTAAAAACAAGTTCAATTTTTTGAAAATTCTAACTGTATATAACTTTATTTTTATGTACAAACTATATAAACTATTAAAATGCTTTAACCAACAGATACATTTTCACACCGAAGGCATGGACAGTTTGTATGAAAAAGTGCCGCGTCATATGTTACCGAACGAATATGGCGGCAATGCCGGTGATATAACGGATCTGAAGAAAATATGGACAGATAAATTAAAAGTTAAAAGGCAAGCTATTAATTATTAATAAGCTTCAAACGTCAATTCACTATTTATTTGTTAATCGTCTTACAGAGATTACCTAATGGATGAAAGGCATTGGAAAATGGATCCAGCACAGAATTCGCGACGTTGGTATTTGTTTTGAAAATTTTCAAATCCACAAAATCATTATTATCTAAAACTCTTTGGAGAGTGTTTTCCGATTTATAGCCATTTGGTGTGATATGTTGTAAAAATGGAAATGCTTAGGTAAATTTATATGGGAGAATGCAGAGTAAATTGTATAAGGACTTTTTTACTGTTGTATGTACATACAAATATAACCAATGTATATATCTATATATGTATATGTATAATTACGTGTCCGGGCTAAATTCCTAAACTATTGATCCAACTTAAAGATAGGATAGTTTACTTATGTGTATTAAAAATTATACTTTATATAAAAAGAATATGCTTAAAATCAATTAAATGAAAAGCATTTGTTAAAAATCAAATAAATAAATAAAATAAATAAGGAAGGTTAGCTTTATTAATATATTTTAGTTCGCGTCAGCTTAAATTATATAATATTAAACAAGTAAGTAAGTTGGCCGATATGTGCGGTACAAAGTCACACCGAATTTCGAAAATCTTTCTATTAAGTATACGGGGGCTAAGAATAGTATTTGTCCAATTCAACCCATTTTTAACATACAGATAAGAATTATCCCTTAATTTCAGTTATATATGTATATCACACATTGGCCGACATTTTCGATCAGAAGTCAACTATAAGTCAACTAGGGGCTCTATTGAATTTAAACAATTTATAGTCGTAAGGTGGCACACACTAAAGACATTATACGTGCAAAGTTTTATCGCGTTATATTAATTGCTTCTTGATTTGTATAGTGGAAACTGAACGAAACAAGTGGAACTTAAAATTGTGCTATACGGAAAGTAGGCGTTATTGTTGTCCGATTTCGTCCATTTTCACAAGTGACATAATAATGTCGAAATCGGTTGGACGGGTCTCGAGACAGTGTTTTAATCTTTCACACAATACGCTCGATAGAACCTCATATGCGATGTTTAGGAGACTTATCCCACGGTAGTTGGCGCAGATTGTGGGATCTCCCTTTTTGTGGATTGGGTAGAGCACACTTAAACTCCAATCGTTGGGCATGCTTTGTCCGACCATATTTTGCAAAGAAGCTGATGCATGCTCCTTATCAGTTCTTTTCCGCCGTGTTTGAAAAGCTCGCTCAACAATCCATCGGCCGCCGCCACTTTGTTGTTCTTCAGACGGGTAATTGCTATACGAACTTCTTCATTAAACCGATTACAAAAATATAATTTAATGGCGTGGCCGAAGTCTTCTATTACTTATAATAAATACCATAATATAGTATATAATATGTACTTTGTTTACGCATATGATATTATCGCAACTTTGTAACTGAGAGTGTATATTTGTTAGATTATGAAAAAAAAAATTTAAATGATATGTTGAAAAAATTTTAGCTTCGGTGCAGTCTTCACAGGTGAGCTTCTTTACCAACTATTTGTATAACTATTTTTGAAAATGTAATCGGCCAACGATTTCCATCCAAAAAAAAATTTTGCTAGTTCTTTCTACCCGACATTGAGGTTATCAGTCAGTTTGAATGACATCTATAGTATTTGCTATTGTGGTGATTAAGTTTCTATATTTCTATAAAATAACTTAATTGTAATGGATCAGTTTGTATGTACCTATACATATATTATAGTGGTCTTATCTAAACTATAAAGAAAAACGCTATGGACTAAATTGAGTCGAAATCGATCCAGCGAGTCCCGAAATATGAGATTTCACCATCGTCCAATTTTTACACCGGCTTCCATGAAGCCGTCTCATACCATTTTGGGTGCAAAATTTTATGTCTTTTACGTATTTAGTTATTGATTAATCAGAGTATAAAAAGAGTCTACAACCAAAAAAATGTCGTATTTTCCTTAATAACCCATTACTTTTCAAGCCAATTCCAACATTTTCCAAAAATCCGTCAAAAAAGTATTTAATTTACGTCATTAACGTCAGCTGCACCGAAGCTATAATACCCTTCACAGGTTCAAGTTTTCTTACAATAATTTGAATTTGGTCGGCCTGTTGTATGTTTGCAATATGGTATATTGATACGTTCTGAACAATTACTTCATATATTATACAGTTATCTTGAACAATATGCATGCCAAATTTCGTAAAGACACCCTGTCAAATAAAAAAGTCTTCCACACATGAACTTGATTTTAATCGATCAGTACGTATGACAGCTTTTTGTGTGCTTTTGTGGTCCGACGTCGACAGTTTAAACAAATGAGTAGTATGAGAAAATGTGTGCGAAATTTCGGATCGATATCTCAAAAACCGTAAAAAAGTAAAATCCAAAAGAACAAGAGATATAAAAAACTAGAGAAGCCTCAACAGAAGAATATCCTGCTTTTACTGTGAAATATATGTACATATATTTTATTTATATATACACACATACGTATTTTATTATCTAATATTTTGGTGGAATAATAATTACAAGGTCTGTCGCAAAAGAAATAGAACTTTTTAAATATAACTATTTCTGGTGGCGCCACCTATTGGTGGGTATATGAAATAAAAAGTTTGATCTCTTGTTGACATTTCATGAAAATTTTAAGACAATCAGATTACTACAATCGATGTTATCGATCAAAAAGTGACAGCAGCTTTTGGTCATCGGTCGTAAAATGCATTTTGAACAAATATTAAATTTTGTTTTAAACTTGGGAAAACGTTTACTGAAACATATCAAATGATGAAAAAAGTTTATGGTGATCAGTGCCTATCCCGTAGGAATGTGCATGAGTGGTTTAAGCGATTCCAAGAAGGTCGTGAGGACCTCTGTGACGATCAGAAGTCGGTCGTCTTCAGAAGTCAAAAATAAAGACAATGCTGATTTGTTTTTACGATTCCGAGGGTATTGTACACCGAGAGTACGTTCCACCTAGCCAAACGATTAATGCTGTGTTTTCCTTGGTGTTATGAAGCGTCTTTTGTCACGCATTCGTCGTGCTCGACCACAATACCGTGAGACAGGGTCCTGGCGCCTGTTGCACGATAATGCGCCGTGTCATCAGTCGATGCTTGTCACTGATTTTTTGACAAAAAACTCCATATTAACCATTAATCACCCTACTCACCTGATCTGGCACCCTGTGATTTTTACCTATTTGGAAAACTTCATTTGCTCATGAAAGGACACTGGTTTCAGGACATTTCAGCTATCCAAAAGGCGACGACCGATATTCTCAAGAGCATTCCGAAAAATTACCTTAAAGACTCATTTGAAATGCTAATTGACCGGGCTAAACGCTGTATCGAAGCACAAGGAAACTACTTTGAATGAAAAAATATAACTTTTGAAAAATATTAATTTTTTGTTGTTTTTTTAACAGTGTTTCTGTTTCCTGTTTCTTTTGCGACAAACCTTGTATATATATATAGTATTATTATGTGCTGTCGAACAGGATATATAATCAGAGAGAATTCTGGTAGAGATTCAAAACGATAGTTTGCAACTAGCAATGGGAAAATTCGAATTCGAAATTCTAAACTATCATGATTGAGAATAACTCTTAAAAATATATCTGAGAATTTATCTGGGGGACACTACAGAAATCTATTTTGCACAATCTATGTATATCTACTTGAGTGAAATTAGGATAATATGAAATAACGAATCGTAAAATAACATGTGTTCTAAAATACCTAATTTACTTTGTTTTGCTAAAATCTTAAAACTATTTAGGAATTTATACCGATATGCTTAATATATTGTATGTACCATAAAAATTCATTAGCTCAAAAGTTTAAGAAATACTGGCGCTGTATAACGGCCGTTGCACCGAATTTTACGCGCACAGCAACTCAAGCTGAACAACGCAAGCGTTTTTTTCGTAAAGCGCCAAGCATTGATTCCACAATTGTACCATGGAACGCAACAAACAAGCACAAAACGGAAAGGCGGCGTAGGTACATTGAAATTGCACACATTTATTTATAATCATATACAGGCGACTATAAATCAGTAGCGAGTAGCGAAAACATAAATAGAAAATAAACGCAAACGAATAATAATAATAATTTGCAGCTTGTGCAATCCAGCTCAGTAGGAGACTGACTTCACAGCTCTCCAATACAGCGAACGAAAGTGAAAATATTTACGCGGAACTGAAAGTTACAAAATCAAGGATTTTTGATATGCTATAAATGATAACTACATATATAAAGTATAAGAATTAAGCAATTTGTCTTAACTAAAGAAAATATTAATTTTTAAAGTTTGAAAATCAGTTATTAACAAAATGAAATTTGACGCGGCCGAAGAAGCTGAAATTGATGAATTGTATGAGTGGTTTAAACAAAATCCAAAATTACCTAAGGAAATTGGTGAGTGCTGGGGCTTACGGCAGAGCTAATTAATGTCCACCCATTAACAGATATACATATCTAAACATTCTTTTTTATTAAAGTTATATAAATTGTAATTTCTAACGCATACCTGAAAGTGAATTCCATAAATTCACAGAATTGTTTTCAGAAATTTTGTTAAAAAGTGGAAGTGATTTAAGTATTCTCGCTATTCGAACTGAATAACAAAATTCTTACGCATATCCGTCAATCGTAATAACATCATTACGAGTACGTTTACTATAGAACGTTCCATATTTGAAATTAACTGTTAACTACCGTTACGTGTTCTGTCAACGTAATTGCTATATTATTTTGACTTATCATTCACAGTTAAGCCGTATAAGGGGTGCCTAAGTCAAAGTAAATACATATTATGAGCATATTTTATTTCGGTTTTGAAAATAATAAAACGATCAATTTACATATGGACGTAAAGTAAAGAAAAAACCTCGCTACAATACCCTGCATAAAAAATAAATGAGTGCTTCTTGATGAGAAGAGGACGTGTGCAAAAACAGACCGAAATCTCAAAAACTGAGACACTAGTTCGCGTCTATACGTACGAATAGACAGAACTTGGGTAAATACTCGTAGACACAGCTCTTCACATTGATCATTTCAATATATAATTTAATGGTTTTCCGACGTTTCCTTTTGGGTGTTACAAACATAGTGGCAAACTGACTGTGAGACAGGAATTTTCAAACACCAATTCTTTTATTTTATTGACGTGTTGATCATCAGTTGATGTTGGTGGCCGTCCTGGACGTAGTTCGTCCTTAACGCGTTCGCGGCCCTCTTTGAATAATTTGTACCAACCAAAAACACGACAAACAATTATCACTTAACGCCTTTTCCAACATTCTGAACGTTTCGGCACCAGATATTTTATTCCGTACACAAAATTTAATGGAACATCTTTGTTGAATAAATTCGGCAATAACAAAAACACTGCTTTATTTTTTATAGGTTTAAGTACCTAATTATAAGATGGGTTCCAAAGTAAACAGGACTTAAAAAAAAACAGAACAAATGGTTTTTTCGGCAAAATCCATTTATTTTATTTAAAATAGTCTCCTTCTGCTTCAATACAGCTTTTTGCAAGGTCCAAAAGCATATCGAACGAGTGTTTTAGATAGTTGGCCGGTATATCCACCAGTTCGTCGGTGCAAGCCATTTGAATGGCCTCTACGTCTGCATAACGCTTTCCTTTCATGGGCAAATGCATTTTTCCGAAAAGAAAGAAGTCGCACGGTGCCATATCAGGTGAATACGGGAAGTGGTTAATGGTTAAAACGTGATTTTTGGTCAAATAATCGTCCTTCGAATGTTGGATTCTGAGCAATTTTCAGTCAGTCAGTCAATTTGTGCGGAACAAACCGTGCACACACGTTTCGTAAGCCCAAACTTAATTTCCACAAATTTAATGATGATTTCGGCTGATTTTTGATGAATTCACTAACAGTTTCGATGAAATTTTCGGTGATCACGGATTTCGATTGGCCCATATGTTGATCGTCATTTATGTCCTCACGACCGCTTTGAAAACGTCGAAACCACTCGTGCACTCTGCTACGAGATAGGCAATCATCGTCATAATCTTGTTTCATCAATTGAAACGTTTCGGTAAAAGTTTTACCAAATTTAAAACAAAATTTAATGTTGGCTCTTTGTTCGGAGCTCATTTTCGCACCGATAACACAAACATACTGACACTTAAAAGGCAATAACTTCACTTCCAATCAATGAAATGACATGAAATTCTCACTGGATAATCGATAAAGATTCTAACGCACCAGTTGACATATAGATGGCACCACCAGGGGGCGCTAGATTCAGATAGTTCTGTTTACAATGGAACCAGCTTGTAAATCATTAAAATTTCATAGTTGATAAGACGTGGTATTTCTGGTTCAGATTCCAAAACAAATTCCGAGCTTCACATACACCAACTTTATATACATAGGCACGAAAATCAAAAATGATTTAATCTATAACCAGAATTCTTATATTAAGTGAGGTTCTCAGTTCCGTTGCAGCCAAACATCATAACACACATACCAGATTTTGTTTTGCAGCTTCCTCAATGGATTACCTGAGAGCACTATTTTTTCAGAAATTTTGATAGAGTATTGAAA
This sequence comes from Bactrocera dorsalis, assembly GCF_023373825.1. Taxonomy (NCBI): domain Eukaryota; kingdom Metazoa; phylum Arthropoda; class Insecta; order Diptera; family Tephritidae; genus Bactrocera; species Bactrocera dorsalis. Next base: position 15,433,246 of record NC_064306.1, on the reverse strand, counting down.
TAAACAAATAAGAATTAATTTTAAATGAACTGTCTTTACGATTTTTGAAATCCAACTGGAAACAAACCAGCATACCGTTAAAATTATTAATTTGGGGTACTCACAACCCTGTCGTAAAGCATCGTAAAATCGTAAAGTTATAAATTTTTACACTTGTTTAAAAAAATTGTTGTTGGATTTCATACAAAAATGAGTTTACACGTTTACAATTTTCAGTGCTATGTTTTCGAATCGTTATAACTTATAACTTTACGATACTTGTGAATTGCACAATTGTTAAAATCTTTTTTTTTTTTCATTTATTACGACATAAACTAAGATAGTTTTCTGTCAGAGAGAATATGAAACAAAAGTTTTTATGAAACTTGGGGGTATTGTATTTATAAAAGACATGTAATTTGATGTAAAGGAAAAAACTGATTTTAAATTGTCAAAATATTTTAACTATTTTCAGATCGCATACTTTTGAAACGCTTCTATAGATGCATGTATGGTGACTTAAAAGCTACCAAAAAGCTCATACAAATTAACTACAGTTTGCGGAATAAACACCCACACATTTTCCTCGAACGTGACCCAACCGATGCGGATAGCAAGCAAACATTCGACTATGCGTTAGTACCATTAAATATATATATATATACTACATATAATTGATAATAGAAACATAATTTTGACACACCATAAACGAAACGATTTATCAAACTTTAATAGTAATTATAAAAAAAGCTTTGCCATCCTTGTTTAGTTCAATATAAAACATACTCGTATTATTATACTCGTATGTATGTATATTCGATTGGTAAATTTGTATGACAGATATACGCTATAGTGACTCGATCTGAACAATTTACTGTTGCCTTGGACACTAACCCATGCCACATTTTTTGAAGATACATATCTCGTCAAATGAAAAAGCTTTCCTTACAAGCACTTGATTCCGATCGTTCAGTTTGTATCGCGTTGGTTTGCTACGGTGATCCGAATAGAACAATTTATGCGCCCATTGCAACACTATATTACGAAATAATTGAAGCCAGATTTCATGAAGACATCTCGTCAAATGAAAGAGCTATACATTCCGTTCGTTCAGTTTGTATGGCAGCTATATGCTATAGTGGTCCGATATCTGCGGTTCCAACAAATGTGCAACTTCTTGGTGAGAAAATTAAATACAGATGGGCTTGGCTCAATCAGCTTAGCTCGCCATGTTGATCACTGATATGCATTCGTATATATTTTATAGGGTCTCAGACGTTTCCTTACTGGAGTTAAAAACATCGTAGCAATCTTTATATGCCCATTTCAGGGTATAAAATTGTAGCGATACGAATTTTTCGTGATTCTACCGTTCTTGTTTCATACTATATTTATGTATATGCTCTCACTTTCCATGATTTTTTTCGCTTATTTGACAGAGATTTGGTGCCACTTCCTGGACTTACGTCAGAGGGCTACAAAGTGAGCTGTTATCGCATGGTTGATATGGATCCCGGAAAGGTGAGTGAGACAATATTACATATTCTAAAGAATATTTTGAGGATATTTTGTATATTTGTATTATGGTAGGTCAATCACAACGCCGATACTAAAGCATTTTTCATGGTCTCTGATTGTCGGTTCAATATGTATGATGGTGATGTTTCCATCGAGGGACATTTAGAAACATTTGCCAGCGGTGAAGTGCAAATATTCGACATGAACGGCTACACATTGAAACATCTGAGTAAGATGACCTTCAGCACACTGCGTATTTACATGGCGTTCCTACAAGAGGCACTACCCGTGCACCTAAAAGCTATACATATCATTAACTGTCCATCCTACTTGGATAAAGTAGTGAGCATCTTGAAACCGTTTATCAGTCGTGAAGTCTTCAAATTGGTAAATTACTGAAATTGGAATTAGCTTCCTTTTAAAATGTAGCTATAACCATAATAATTATCATCCGAAAAGATTCATTTCCATACCGAAAACTTGGACAGTCTGTATGAGCATGTGCCTCGTAGCATATTGCCAGAGGAATATGGCGGAGATGGTGGCAAATTGGCGGATCTAAAGGCACAACTTCTGACGGAATTATCTCGCAAGCGGTAAGTCCATTAAGTCCAAGCTAAAATTAATATGTACAAAATACATATGTATATAACACTATATATTTCACTAAAGCGAGTATCTGATGGACCCAAATCATTGGAAGATCGATAAAGAGAAGGAAAACGCAGAACGTCGCCGTTGGCCATTTAAATCATAAATACTCAAGTTCAAGTTAAAACACTTTCCGTTGTGTGCATATATTTTTAACCTTGTATAGAGATACTTACGTGGACTACATATTTATACTCTCATATACACATTTCCATAACAAATGTCCGAATATTCTCCATGTAGATACATACATACATATATTTATATTATTTTAACTTCAATGTACATATCTGTATTCGCTTGTATGTTTATATATAAAAGTATAATTTACTTACTTTATGTACTTATTACTACTCAAATAGTAAATTGTTACTCACATTAAAAAATATTCCAACTAATTATATGATTTTATTATATCCATAAATTTGTCTGAATTAGTAATAGCTAGGCGGAAATGTATACGTATATTACAAATGTGACAAAAAGAGCAGTCCGTATATATTATATAACTCTTCTTAATAAAATGTCATAAAATTTCGACATCATGATGAACTCGGTCTTACTCAAATCAGGTTAGTGCTTATAATATTTTGGTTTCATTTCAGAATATTTTAATTTGATAATAAAATACTTATTTATTTTGGCAATATTATTTTCTCCTGATTCAAAACCCAATTAATAATGTCAGGATTTAAATTATCTATAACAAACGCACCTACTGTCAACGGATTATCTCACTTGAGTCTGAGTTTGTGACAAAGATATTAAATGTTAATGTATTCAAACGCCTATAACGGTTTACAACTCGACTAAGTTGAATTGCAATTGAAACAACTCCACTTTAACACTTTTTTTGCATTGCGAATATTTTTAAAATTTTACACGATTTTATTCGATTTAGCACAATTCAATATGTTTTCGGTTAATTTTTTTTGTCAGTTTTATATCTTGCGATGTATGACATAACATAAATTTAGGGTAGTATTCCCTACTGAGGCTGAACGACTTCGCCGGGGCCCGACATATGGTTATCTGTACTACTAGATTCCTACATATGAAAATTCATTAAGCCGATCGAAAAACCATCAACCAGATCGATCATGTTGTGATAGACGGAAGACACATCTGCAGTGTTTCAAATGTGCGTACGCTCCAAGATCCTAACATCGACTCGGACCACTATCCTGTTGCAGCCAAGATACGCACCCGCCTCTGTGCAGCAAAAAAACGTACGACAACAAACACGAAGAAGGTTCAGACAGCCGAACGATTTTCTACTCGGCTTGCACTTCTGCTTTCTGAGAGTACTCGTCAACACATCGGTATAAGGAAACTGTGGGATGGCATTTCAAGCTCCTTATGTACAGCTGCAACCGAAACCATTGGTTTTCGGAAAATGCAAAAGAACAGCTGGTACGACGAGGAGTGCCATATCGCAGCGGAGAGAAAACAGGCTGCCTACCTTGCAACGTTACGGTCGACCACATGGGATAGATATCGAGAGTTTAAGAGCGAATCAAGACGCATTTGCAGACAAAGAAACGAGAGGCCGAAATGCGTGAGTATGAAGAGCTTAACAAATTGGCCCACAGGGGTAATGCTCGAAAATTCTACGAAAAAATGCGATGGCTAACAGAAGATTTCAAGACCGGAGCATACTCTTGTAGAACCCCCGGAGGTAATCTAGTGACCGATGCCCAGAGAATACTAAAATTATGGAGGGAACACTTCCCCAGTCTACTGAATGGTAGTGAAAGTATAACGCCAGGAGAAAGCAAACCCGATTCCCCAATCGATTACGATGGACGTTTCATTGCGTCTGAAGAACAACAAAGCGGCAGTGGCTGATGGATTGCCGGCCGAGCTATTCAAACACGGTGGTAAAGAACTGACAACAAGCATGCATCAGCTTCTTTGATTGGAATTAAAGTGTGCTCTATAATATAATTCGAGCTGCAGAACTTAATCGGGCAGGTACAATCTTCTTTAAGAGTGTACAGCTGCTGGGGTACGCCGATGATATTGAACCTATCTTGGAGCCGGTATCAACACAACCAACAATGTCAGCCTGGATATCCAACGCAGAATAACTCTTGCTAACAGGTGCTACTTCAACTGAGTAGGCAATTGAAAAGTAAAGTCCTCTCTCGATGAGTCTATAAGTCATTCATTATTCCCGACCTGCTATAAGGTGCAGAGGTCCATGCCATGACGACAACATCTAATGAGTCTACGTTACGAGTTTTCGAGAGAAAGGTTTTGCGAAAGATTTATGGTCCTTTACGCGTTGGCCCGGCGAATATCGCATTCGATGGAACGGTGAGCTGTATGAGATACTACTGCGATGAAATTGAAAGTCGAATTTTTAATTTATACTTCACATTTTTTTCGAACCGGTAATTTTTTTTCTGTAGTTTGATAGTACTGTTAGTGATATCTAAGCTAAATTTCAAAATAACCATTACTATTTGAGATACGCGTCGTTTTGTGATGCTCTAAAAGTGAATTCGTCGATTTTTACTACGTCTGAATTTATAGAACAAAGAAGTGCGATAATGTACCATCTCATACTGAATTCAACAAATATCGTTCCGCAACCATTATATTCGTCTGATTTAGCTCCGTTGGACTTCTGGCTACTCAGCAAGCCCAAACGACCGCTCCGGAGAAACCATTTTGAGGCAATTAAGGATATAAAAGCTGAATCGGAGAAGACTCTGATGGTCATCACGACGGAAGATTTTTTCAAGTGTTATGATGGCTGGAAAATTCGTTGGCATAAGCGTATTACAGCGGGAGAGGATTTCTTTGAAGGAGGTGAAATGGACAAAATTCACCTTTCAATTTGATCACGGAGTATAGGACGATTCAGCGAATTAAAAGGCAGCGGCTACACTGGCTGGGTCATGTTGTCCGAATGGACGAAAACACTCCAGCTCTGAAAGTATTCGACGCTGTACCCGCCGAGGGAAGCAGAGGAAGAGGAAGACCCCCATTCCGTTGGGAAGACCAGGTGGAGAAGGACCTGGCTTCGCTTGGAATCTCCAACAGCCGCCACGTAGCGAAAAGAAGAAACGACTGACGGGATGTTGTTAACGCGGCTATAATCGCGTAAGCAGTGTCTAAGCCAGTAAAGAAGAAGAATTATATCGCTTTAGCCGTAGCGTCTAAAAGCCACCATTTCGTTTTTGATAGCTTTTTATGTTGTGATACACGATGGCTGTAGACCCAAGTGTCCATCAAAATAATGCTGTATTGCCTATTTATAAGTTAGTCTCGTTTTGGACGGATATTGCCATCAATCTATATGGTGAACTTTGATTAACAGCTATAGACCCAATTATCCATCAAAATAATACAATGTACATATATTACATTTATCATATACTATCTCAGT